>NC_059136.1:87345262-87648293 GCF_020740605.2 Lemur catta | reverse complement strand
ATGAAAGATATCTAAAACAAGTAATCTTCAATATTAGTGGTTACCTCTTGCCTGTGAGATTATGGATAATCTTAATTTTCTTCTTTCGTCTTGAAATATTTTCAACATCTACTGTTTAAAAAATTGCAAGGGAGATAAAGGATTTTTAACAAATGCCATCCTTTCAACTCATAAACCAGCTGTTTTCATCAGGGCTCTCAGAGAAATAGAACCCGTAGGAGATGATAGGTATAGATAGCTAGATGATTAGATATATCTAGATAGATATAGAAGAGGGGGTCCATAATGGGAATCAGCTCATGTGATTTTGGAGGCAGGGAAACCCTACAGTATACAAAATGCTGTTTGCAAGCTGGAGAACCAAGGAAGTTGGTTGTTGGTATATTTAAGTCTGAGTCCAAGGCCTGAGAACCAGGGGAGCTGATGGTATAATAACCAGGGTGAGGCTGAAGACCTGAGAAGCTGGGGGGCTGCTGGTATAAGTCCTGGAGTTTGAAGGCCCCAGAACCCAGAGTTTTGATGTCTGAGGACAGAAGATGATGAAAGTTCCAGCTCCAAAAGAAAGAGAGTTTGCCCTTCCTGTGACTTTTTGTTGTATCTTTTGTTCTATTTGTTCCTCAACAGATTGCAGGATGCATGCCCACATTGGTGAGGCCAGATCTTCCTTACTCAGTTCACTGATTCAAATATCATTCTCTTCTGGAGACAGCTTCACAGACACAGCCAGAAATAATGTGCTACCAGTTATCTGGGTATCCCTGAATCTAGTCAGTATGGTCATTGCTGTGGATGTCACATATTTTAGGAGAGTTCAAGTGATATAACTGTGCATGTGGGTAAGAATATGGCTCTTCAGAAACAAGAAATATTATCTTGTGAATGTTCAGATAAAGTATTTTGTATAACATTATAAATGTATTTGCTATTATTTTCAATTGTTTATAAATTCTTCCAGTAGTTTTCAAGTACAGAGGAAGAAAATATCTATGATTTCAATATTTTTGAAATAAAAATCTGACTTGTTAAAAAGTAAAAATGAAATCAGACCACATAGTAGAAGTTATAAAAATGAGTTGTAATTTAAAAAATTAGCCACATGTTTTATGAAGTAGAGTGAGTAGAATCATTAAGTGCCTCCCTTGAATACAAGCCAGATTTATTTGACTATGAAAACTGTTCATAGATCTCCCAGTCATAAGGTCTTGCGATGCTGGATGATCCTGCCAAGACCTCTACGTTGGCTTGCAAAGATTTTAGCTTATGTGGAAAGTTTTTCACTACAAAGAACTTTTTAAAAATTCACTCATTTTGTTTGTCTTCCTTTCAGTTTCATACATGATGAAGGCTACTTATGGGAAACTTTTCTAAGTAACCCTTTGAAGTATTAGATTTTCCAATTATTTGAAAAAATAATAAAGGAGATATTCATTTATCTATTCAATAAACATTGAGTGCCTCTTTGATACAGATCACACTTATATCTGAAAAATAGCCATTGTCAGAATAGTATCAAGCATAACATCCTTGAAACTTTGATTATTGGATAGTAGCTACTATTCTCTAAAGTTTATTGTGATGAGAGGAAAGTTTCAGTGGTGGTAAATCTTGGAGGGTGCAGCCATAACTTTTCTTTGTGTAAGTAGCATTGTCATGTCTATAATGACCTTTATTACATTTGACTTGAGACTGTTTAGAAGCTGTTTTCCCAGCCAATCACAAATTCATCATTGTCGTTGCTGGTCATCTGGGTGTATGTATCTCCTGCAATTGTTCTCATTTTATAGCATTGCATAGGCCCTATCCAAGGACTCAGTCTTAGAATCGTTTTCTTCCACAACTCCCAAACCATGGGCCAGTTAACTACTGTCTGTTTCCTGACTTGCAAAAATGCGGACAGTTTTATTCCTGGCTGTTTCAGCCAATCTGACCTCATTCTTCTTAGCCTCCCAAACCCTTCTCAGTCTAAAAATTGAACTCCAGGAGTAAAATATGCAATGGGTATGGCTTACAGTGTGGCTTATTAGGCTGGTTGGAAATAATTTCAACTCAAATTGAAAGCAGTGAACATTTCAAGGGCAATTCATACTAAGAAATTCATAGGCTAAAATCTTGAAGGCTAGTTTTGCTCTGTAATCATGATTTGATGCGTTTTTTCATCATTGGTTAGAGCAGTCAGAGGTAATGCTCACTGTGGGTCCCCGATGACTCTGGTAGGAGCCATATGCTAGGTAGAATCTAGCTTAACAGTGGGGACGTTAAGCACTGGCCCTCCCCACTCATTCTCCCAAATATGTCTAAGGGGATTTAGATCTCAGGACCATAGACTGGAAGCTGCATTGTCTAAAGAGATGGTATATAGGAATATGAAAGTCTAGATAGATTTTGCCCTCTAGATGTTTCCATAGAGGGGGAAATTCGGAAGGTGTTTTTAGAGTGACCTTATGCTATGAGTTTTCTTCCTGAAGCAAGCAGTTTTCTCCTTTTCCATCTGCTATACTGTCAGCATAATGATCTGGTTTTCTTCCCTTCAGTTCTAAGCATGGCATTATGAACATCATTTCTTTTCCTTAAAATAAATAAATAATAAAGCTTTTCAGCAGGTGACCATGCCACGTAAACAACAACCTCTGAAATTGAAATATACTGAAAGGATGCAATTTAATAAATGTGCAATGAAGTCTGATAAATATTTGATCTTAAACTTGTTAGTTATTACACCAAAGGCATTCAAGATTTGTATAAATTATATGCGTTACTGTAACTTCTACAACTTAAATTTTTTTTTTCAATTTTCTAGGAGGAAAAGAAAATACTGGAAGAATGTTTTGCTTTGCTGAAGCCCTTATGGAGTCCTCTGAATTCTCAGACATCCTGTTGCAGGGACAGATATACACTGCTAGGGCTTACAGTAGTGCGTGTGGTGTTTTATGAATGACTGAGCCTCAAATACATGACTGGCTGGATTTAAGGTAAAATTGGATCCCTTACCTATGCTTTGAAAGGTCCCTTGGCCACATGGCAAGACGAAGAGAAACTCTGAGGGGATCAACTGAGCGTTTGGTGACAAGGTGGAAGAGAAAGAAGAACCTAAACTCTCTGAAGCAATGGAGGACATTGATCAACAGTAATTCTCCTTCCACCATCTCCTTCAGACACATAGTCAGCCATTTGGGTTACATATCGTAAAATAGTCCAGAGCCTATGTTAGTCCAGGATGGTCAGGACCACCCATTTATCTTCCAGGGTTCTACTCTTTCCTCTCCCCTAAGATGAATCGGAGATGAAGCCCCTAAACATGTCTTTATTTGAATGTATTCTAGCTGACCTTAGCAGTTGACTACACTAGCAGTAACTGCTGCAGTTTGAGAAGAAAGTTCTTTCATGCTTCAGTTTATACCCTGAAACTGAAATTACATTTCAAGAGTTAGTTGAATGAGCAAGCAGGAATTACTTCAGTAATTAAAAGGTCACATTGTTTATGTGAATTTAATGAATCACATTTGCTTTCCTTATTATTCGTAGGAAAAAAGAAATACAGATAACTTTTGCCATCTGTAAAAGAAGATCACATGTACCTACCTGGCATGATGGAAGAGAGGATCACATGAGATTGTGTATGGGAAATGCCAGTGCATGTAAACACTCAAAATATGATAGCTGTTATTTGTAACTAGTACTAGTTAATAAAGGGGAGCTAGAATGATGAGGTGTAGCTGACTTTTCCTTAAGGTTATTATTTAATGTTCTGACTTTTTTAAAGTTTTAAATTCATAGTGCTGGTATAACTTAAAATTACGAATGGGTGTTTATTGATAGCCAGCTTCCTTCTAGGTGACCTGTTTGGGCCAAAATAAAGAGAGGTCATTTGACAAAGATGTGGATGGGAGACTAGGGTTGAGAAATTAGGCAAATCTCTATAGAGAAAGCAGGCAAAGGAAAATCCAAGTTCTTTAATGAATAGGGGAAAGACTGGACAGCGTTTGATGATCTGACAGTCAACCCAAAAGAGTTAAACCATCCTTGAGCCCATGTTGAGTTCAGACGCAAGCAAGACCCAGAGTACAGGGGATCATGAGGTTTGAAGCTTTGGCAAAACCAAAGGGAAATCTGGAAGAAATCTCTGATTTTAAGGCAGAGATTTTTTGTCTTTTGCCAGATTTTATCATTTCTTCTGGGTACCTGTTATTACAGGTTAGAGGTGGGGTTTGAAGAGATGGTGGCCAATAGGCCACTCTGATTTTTGGCAGAGCAGAAATAAAGGGAGTAAAATTGTAAGGAGGTTCTTGTATTGATACAGATGTGTTAGCATTCACCACTTCTCAAATATATCAGATTCTTTGGGAAATTGAACTGTATTTCTCAGCCTTCTCATGCACTCTTCATAATTCAAGAAATACTTACCTGAAGTACTGGTAGGACTGAACCCATCATGTGTCATGTTAACTTTAATGCAACAGTTTTTATTATAATAGGAACTAGACAACATAAAAAACTTTTTAGTGTTTTTAATTTTCCTTGTGAATCATTTGTGATAGGAGAACAAAATCAGGTCACCTGGAGGAAATGATTTAATCCTAAAAAAGAGTCACTTAACAGGCATATATTATCGCCATGCAATGGAAATTAATAAAGTGCTTGTGTTTACAACATCTCTCTCAGTACATGCAAATGGAAGTGGGGTTCATTTGTACTGGAATTTTCACTGCCTTAGGAATTTCATCCACATCTGAAAAGTACACTCAATAGAAAAGTCTGTATATTTATATGTGTGTATCTCTCTCTCACTATATATATATAACATTATACATAATATATTATACCTAATCTCTCTTTATATATTATATAATATATTATACATAATACATATATTATACATAATATACATTATATAATGTAGTATACATAATTTATACATATTATGTAATGTATATAATATATAATGCATATTATATATTATATACATTATATACTATATGTGTGTATATATCTCTATATATCTCTATATCTATATAGACATATATAATATATAATATATAATGTCTATATATCTATATAATAATAGAGATATATAATATAGAATATAGATACATATAGAACAATATGTAATAGAGAGAGAGAAAAAATGAACATCCCTGGGCTTCCCATTCCCAGTTTGAGTATCAGCGAGGGCATATTAACATAATTACCACATTTGGCTTGCTTGTGGCCTGTATCTCTGTGACTATAGAGCATCAACACTTCTGTTAGATTCACACCGGTTATTTCTGGGAGTACACAGGGGTATGTTACATGAATAGCCTGCTCCTTTTTTCTTTCATTTTGACATCTTCAGTGAAGCCTTCAGACTGGAAAGCATTTGGGAAACATGTCTACACTGCCCTGCAGTCCCTTGTCTTCCTCAGCTTGCTCTTCTCCTGGGAGGGCTCCTTGCGGATTCTCCACACAATGCCAGTGAATTCCAGGTAGAAATGGAGAAAATCGCATTCCCCATTCCTGACTTCACTTGTCACTAGGACTCTGAAACTGATTTGCTTGTGTCCTAAATCTCACAATATTCTTTATTCAAATGGCCCTTTTACCATCTGTTTGCAGCTATCTCTTTTCTGTCTCTATAGGGGCTTAGCAATAGTCCCCCAGACTGGTTGAAGATCATCTCCCTCAATGAAAGTGTCTCTGCTTTTTCATATCTCCTTATGAGGAGGTATCAGGTACCAGGTATCAGGTACTAACGGTTTCTTTTTCCATTAGCCCTTATCTATTATAAGTCAAGCAATCTTGGCTTAGGCTCAGCTTAGCTTCCCCACTACATTTACACACTGTGCTTGTGAATTCATATTAAGTTAGCTTTCAGTTATTGTGAATCTGCTGCAGAGTCCCACAGAGGGCATTCACTGGCCAAGCATCAAGTAATAGGCTCTCACTTCAACTACATAGAAAACCATTTCACTTCTCTGGGATTCAGTTTTCTTATGTATAAAATAAAATATTTGGACCCAATGTATGGTTTTTAAACTGTTTGGTGATCATAGATCATTTTCAGAATCTAATGGTGGTATGAAATTTCATTCTGGAAAAACCAGATAAACATGTTATGGACTGAATAGTGTTCCACCAAAAATTCATATGTTGAAGCCCAATGTGACTGTACTTATAGATAGGATTTTTAAAGGGATAATTGAGGTAAAGTGAGGTACCAAGGGTGGGGCCTTAATACAGTAGGGCTGGTGTCCTTAGAAGCAGAAGAAGGGGCCCCAGGGTGTGCATCCATACACACAAACAGCCATGTTAGGACACAGTGAGAAGGTGGCTGTCTGCAGGCCAGGAGAAAAGCCTCAGAAGACACCTGCAGGCACGTTGATCTTGGACTTGGGCCTCCAGAACTGTGAGCGATTCTGTTGTTTAAGTTTCCAAGTATGCAGTACTTTGTTATGGTAGCTCCTGCTGACTAATACAAAACACATAGACACAAATATTTGCATGCAGTTTTTGGTTGCTCATAAATGTTATGAGATCCGTCTTCAGGTCAAAACCCTCAAGATTACTTGTTTTGTAAAGGAAGAATCTCCTTTTTTCCTTAAATATTACTGATTATCTGAACAGCAGCTAAAAATATTTAGCTTCCTTTTTCATATATGTTCCTTGGAAATCTAGTGAGTTAAGATCATTACACATATGTATTTAAGTAAGAAAGCCTAACAGAAAATGGATGATCAGAAGTTGAGTACACAAGTAACATACAGAATAATGTACAGAAACTGTACATGCCTTGAGACATTTAAGCTAGTTTTTGCCCCGCCCTCCCTCTCTATATAGAACACATAGAGACCTTATAGAAAAGGTCTTTCTCAGAATAGATTAGAAATTTTCTTCCTCCCTAGGTTATTTACATTTGAAATAGTGTACGCTAGGAAAAGATGTTACAATTATTATATTTTATGTTTTGGAAGGCTTATAAGTCCTAGAGTATTTCACACATGGAAAAATAATGTAATTAGTAAATGAAGTCATTCAGGGTGTGTGTGAAGGACACAACAACCAACCAGCACATTTTCATGTTAGCCAAGTGTCCACTACCGTGACAGAAAACAATAATATCTATGCAGGGTCTGATGGAGTCCTGAACAACCATCACAAAGAAAGAATTCCTCAGTTTAGTATACTTTAAGAGACATACTGTGGTTACAAGAGTAATGATAGTCATATGACCCTCTCATGTGCCTCACTGAGCTGACCCTATGTGTCACTTAGCAGTACGATGCAACTTGACCAGGGGATTTCCAACCCCGGCCCAGGGATTTCCAGGAGACAAGACCACCTCAGTACAGATGCAACTTTCATAAACCTTTAAATAAAGCTCACCTTTACAAAAGTAGCTTCAACTACCTTTATGAAAGAAACACCTGGTAAGTGACCCAGACTGAATACAGGTAAAAGAAAGGGGAAAGGATCCTCCAACCTCTGAGAATGGTCTCTAGAGGGACACCCACCCAATCAGCAGGTCATCTGACCCCTGACTATATCTGGCGCATGTCACCAGCCTGTTCCTGCTACACCTCTTGTAAAGGCACTGCCTGAATACGCCACTTGAGCATCAGACAGTATATAAGACTCATCTTTGGCATGAATCAAACCAAAGGGGAGAAGTCACCCCTGGGATAACTGGTTAACTAGGACCACCCAAAACCCCTGAACCTGACACTCAGCCTTCAAGATTGGTCAGAGAGGTTCTTTAAAGGACAGTTTTTGGTTGCGTTCCATTTGCCCATCTCAACAATCCCTATTTCCTCTTGGTAATCCATCTGGTCCCAGAGAAGGTGTCCATTCCTGCTCCACGTGGAACATGTGACCTATGCTAAGCCACAAAGAATATTCTAGAAGAAGTGATTGATTCAACGGTGGGCATGGGACTTCAGGAGTACCAACTTGAGAGAATCTCAGCACTTTTTGGGGGAGTGCTAAAACCAAGCCTTGCCACCGCTGAACAGGAATAATGAGGCAGACAGCCTCATGAAATGAAGAGAAGCAGACTTAGAGTGAAGCCAACACAATACACACAATGGGGAGATGAAAAGAAACATAGATCTTTAAAACTGTTTTGGATCAATCCATTCTTGAAGATGGCATGATTTCCACACTTTTAAAAACATGAGGAAAACAAAAAACCCTGCGTTGTTCATCTCAATTTGAGTCAGAATTCCCATTATTTACTACCAGAACATTCTAATAAATGGATATTCTTACATAATCCTACATTTATGTATTTATATAAAGGCTTTCTTTTTTCCTCCCAAGGCTTGATTCTGTAAGAAGTCAAATGCCCATTTTCATTGTTTAGTATCTGTTTATAATATTCTCCCATCCCCAGTTAAATTTAGATATTATTTGTTCAATATAATTCCTACTCATTCAACAATTATCTATTGTAGTGTCAATGATGTGCAAGGCCTGATCCTAAACAACATGGAGAAATTAGTTATGCCTATAAAGTGGTACCTGCCTTCCAAAAGCACCTGCTCTAGGATGAGAAGTCAAGAAAAAACACATGCAGATAGTTCTTGGTTTCTTTTATTCCTTTTTCTTAAGCACTTTCTTTTTTCTACTAGAATCTGTACTGAAATGTGGATTATTACAGAGTCTCTTCTGATAGAAAGTATTATAATTAAGAAAGGATCTAGTATATCGCCTAAGAATGCATATGGGGCCTGCATTTGCATCTGGGCTCTGTTGCTTACTTGCTAAGTTTCAGTTTACTTATCTGTAAAATGGTACATACCCTGCAGAATTGTTTTGAATTAAAAAATGAGAAAATCATGGCACAAAGTAAGCACTGAACAAGAGTAGCCACCATAAGCTTGGAAAACCCTCACTTTATAAGAAACAATTGGAGGCCCCTGGTAACAGTCAATGTCAAGCCTGAGTCTTAGAATAGTGCTTTCTTTATCCCCATCATCTGCTACATACTTTTTCATCTTCTGCCATGTATTTTCCCATGCACTACAGTTATGAACAACAATATTTTTATATCTCATAAAAACACAGATACAGCAACTATAACCCTATAATCCTGTTGTCCTGAAAAGAATAAAATAATTCTTCAAGTCTGTCCATACCAAGTTGTGAATCCCACAGACTAGACTGGGTCTATGGCAGGTTGTGGATATAGCACTTGATTTCAAGTGCAAAACTTATGGGATTTTTATAAGACCCCGTGGGGGAGTCAAAGTCAGAACTGAAGGTTGGAGCCAAACAGATCAACATGAGAAATATTCGAGGACAAAGATGAGGTTGGGAGTAGGACCTGGAGGTCCCGGTGGTGGGGGAGGCTTGGTGCAGTGAAAACTCCAAGCATCCGGGCAATGGTGAAAGTCTGTGCTTCAGGTCTAACCATGTGGGTATAATTAAGAGATATAGACCAGACCAGAAGACTGAAAATTTGGTTTGCTGGCATACACTAATGATCACAAATAAAACACTTCATGGTCATACACTTTGATTACAAATCATTGACCATTAATTAGAACAAATTTGTATTTGAAGTCAATCTATATAATGTTCACTTTTTGGGAAGCAGTGATAAGGAATCTCAGGAGTTTTCTGAAATGAGACATTGCTATAATATAACAGATTCTGTATTTAAAACAAAACCCATTAGATTGAAACTGGTGTTCTAAACCTATGTAAAAAAAATTGCTCAAAATGGCTAATTTTTCTTTTGTTCCAAGGTTTCCTTCTTGCTCCAAATCTTTAAAAAAAAATCAGCAATTCATAGCAAAGTAAATAACTTTCTAAATCAAAATTCTTTTTACATACTGTATATCACAAAGCCAGTGGCATTCCCCCAACCCTCATTAATTTTGGGTTCTAAGAAAAATGAGAGTGTGCTGATCAAAAAGTAAAAGCACATTTGTTTCTGCTGAATCTCTTTTAAGATATCTCCAATTATGGCTTGCTTGCATGTACCACAAGAGAATGTGTGGCCAAAAGCTCCATATATAGCACCATCCAAAGTCAAGAACATTTCTCAAAGGGAGATACACTTTAGACTTTGGGAGTGTTTTTAATTACCATGTGCCTCATCCCAGCCTTCACACTTACATTCTGGATAAGTTGCCAATTTATAACCGTGGTTTGGCCGCTGTTGCCTGTCCCTGATGCCGGTAGACTTTTAATGGTCTTCGAGGTAAAGATAATTGGCTATTTGCATGCTTCTAAATGTATCAGTTAAAAAGGCACTTCAAGAAATAAACCCAGTGTATCTTAGAGTGAATATATTATGAATACAGATTAACGGTCGTGTAGACCTGCACATTAATAAAACCTGGAATGCCTTGACCTGTGAATATGCTGCATGAATATACTATTACCTAAAAGCCTCTGATTTATTTAAAAAAAAAAGCAGTTAGGCAAACCTATTTCAGCTTACTAGCAGTCTGAAAAGTTGGAAAAGAGGTAAATGTGAGCCTGACGCCTATATTTCTTTCCATTAAAGAATGAGAACTTCCAACAAGCTTTGGACAATGATTTAGAAGGGGGGAAATGCGACAGAATGGAATTAGCTATCCCAGCATATTGATTAACAGCTTTTAAGCCCATCAGTCATACTTTAATTTCCACGTATGGTGTGTTTAACATGAGCTCCCAATCCACCTGATTGGATTACCTCACCACCCATAAAAGAATCAGCAGCTAGTGGTTAAAACTGTAATTAGAATCAGGCAGTAATTTGTGCCGGGAGGGTTTGGGGTGCTAAGGGGGGCAAACCCTCTTGCCCCTTCTGCTTAAATTTTTCAGCATAGATGATGAATAATAATTATATTTCAGCCAATTACCTCTGAGATAATAGAATGTGTATATGTGAAGGGATAATCAAAGATTTTTAGATATTTGAACTCTATTTCTTCATTTTCCATAAAGTGGTCAGAAAAATACAGAAGGTATGTTCATTATTCACACAATCTCTCTAATTTCAATGGAATTGGAGAGTGGTCAGAGGTGAGTCCTATCTCAAATACCCAATATATTCCCCATGATATTTCTCTTCTGTGGACTAATAGTTGTAGAGAAAGAAAAAAAAATAGCATCTATACTAAAATATAAGCATAACACAAAATGTCTATTTTAAAGAAGGTTTTAAAATTTATTTTCTTTTTTTCCTATGATGTTGCTGAAATACATGTTTTTTTACAGAGGTTTTATAATTACGATATTTTTGGTTGGTCTTATTGTAAAATTGAACCCCAGAAAAGAGCCACTGCTGCAATCTTTGTTCAAAGTACTTAGCATATAGTTTCAGTTCCAAGAGACAGGCATCTGGAAAAATGTTAATGCTTTTGGATTAACTATTCTTTCATGAAATATACTGTGGTCCTGCTTTTAAGCTGTGATTTTTAAAGTTAATTTTGTGTCCAAAAACGAATAAGTGAATTAACTCCAGATGTGTAATAGAAAATTTCAGCATTACATGGAATTAAATTGGAAAACAATACAACCGAATAGAATAAGGGGATTTAGTAATTAATATGAGGAGCTATCAGTTGAATTAGTTCTACAAAATTCACACCTAGACACATTGAAATAGGGGGAAGCTACACATCTCTTCCTTTGCAATTCTGACCAATGTCACCGCATCCATCTCAGTGCACGTACACATGTGTGAGCCCAGACATGCAAACTAAAACCAGACCCGAACAAAAAGCATGTGTGATGATGAGGATGACAACACTTGGCCATAAATCTCAAAGCAGATAAATGTTTCATAAATTATTTCATACCTGCCCCAACATGAACCTTACTTTCCTTTGAGCAGACTTCTGTACTGAATCTTCCCTCTCTCTTTTCCTCTTCAACACATCTCATCATCCCACACCCTGCTCGCTCGCACTTCCAGCCATTGTTAAAAATGTCTGCCCTTTGACTGTCTCTTCCTACCTCTGTGTTCAACTCTGTCTGGCGCCTATTTCTAACAGTACAGTTCCTTTTTTCCCTTTTGTTCTGTCCATATAAACACCGTGGTTCTTTAACACCTTGTGCAATGATTAACACCTATTTTGGTATAGTAGAAAGAGACATCGCTTAGACGTTTATGTTTGTCGATTACTAACATAAACCTCTTAATATCTCTGGGCCTCAGGTTCTTGATATGTAAAATAAGGAGGAGCTTGAGGGGACCTTCAGGAGCTCTGAAACTTGTACAATCCTTTTTATACAAATAGTTTAACATTTTCCTAATGTTGTCTTGCTCGGCAGCAATTTCACGTATGGATGCTCTGTCTGTCTAATTAGATGGTAAGATTTCCAGGAACACTCACTGGGACTTTTTTTTTTCTTGTACCCTATAGCTCCTTGCATAGTTCTAAGTGTATTATAGATATTCAATAAATGTTCATTGGTTAGTTTACTGAAGCCCTTTTGGGCAGATTTGCATTTCATATCATTACTACCAACAATATTGGTAGTGTAGAAGTGGATACACAAAGCAATTATGCAGGAAATTAATAGATAAAAAGAAAATAAAAACAAAACCACTGCAAAAATGACTTCACAATTTCTGTGTGTTACCTGATAATTATCTATATTGGTAATTTGCTTTGTGATGCTTAATAATTGATACCAATAATTTAAAGTGCAATTGAGGAGAAAGAAACAAACTATGGAGATAAACCTAAAGATTGCTTTAAAGAAATGATTCTTAATTTGTAGGGGTTGGGGGGGAGAAATGAGGCACTTTGAGAATCTGATAAGTGCTATGAGCTTTCTCCAAGAGGGTTCACAGATTCCTTACAACTTGTTTAATATAAACACTGTGTTTCCCTAAATCTCATATGTGAGTCCTTATTTTTAAATGATTTTATTTAAAGGAGGTGAGTTGGAGAATAAAATCATTGCCACTCCAATTGGAGCCCTTAGAAATGAGAACCTTCCTTTAGCATGTTCAATAGGACCAAAGATAATCATGTCTTAGTAATCTATGTTAGACTCAGCTTACATACTTGAATTTCCCCACTTGAATTCCTTCCTTGGGATCTTGAAATTGAGGCAAAATTTTAACTCATGTCAGTTAGTGGTGTATTCTAGAGTTAGAAGGCCAGTTGATCTTGGGAGATGGAGTGCCCAATTTTGGAGCACATGTAAACTAAAGAGGAAAGAAAGGAAGGTGTTTGGTGGAAGGATTGGAGAATAGCGAAACATACACAGAGAAAAATAATGAATAAAAGAAGCAAGACCAAGGGCTCACATAGGCTTTAAGTAAAAGAGAGTGTGGCCTGGGTTTCGGTACCTTTCCAATATACAGGAGACCCATTTGTGCTGCATTTGCCACTCTTGATGATGTGCAAACTCTGAGTCTTTGACAACTTCTTCCTTTCTCGTTCTCCTATTATCCCCAATACGCACACGCGCGCACACACACACACACACACACACACCCCATTTACTCGATCTAATTTGAAATTGATCTGTTTCCCACCTCTTTGACTAGAATAAACTATAATCTCATATATTTTCCACTGTGCTATTTAGGTAAGGTAGAAAAAAATGACTTTCTCAAAGTAAAAATGCTTATGCTATAGTTATTTTTCATAAGATATTTAGAAGATGAAAGTTTTATGTGACTGTTAAAGTTCCTAGTAATCCTTTATTTTTAATCTAGTAGCTAAAAGTTTATTAGTTTGCCAAAGAATTATATAAAAATTAACTTTGCATTTTTCAAAAATAAAACTTCTGATATAAAGTTTTTTAAAACTTCCAGACAAGCCATTGCAAACATAAAGAAGCAATATAATTTTCTAGCAAACACATTTTATCAAATAAAACATTTACATAGTAACAAAATTACATTTTCTATTTGAAGAGAGACAATCTTTGATGGAAAATATTTTATATTTACTGGCTTTCTTTTTCTTCTTATTGTCTATATTGCCTACTTACAGTATCTTTTCTTTGTTAAAATATTTTCAACTGTTTGGTAGTGTTTTGAAGTTTTATCCCAGAAAGTCTCACAGAGTCTTGAGCTTAACTGATTCCATGGAACACATTCACGTGGCACGTAGGGAATACTAACAAATCCTGTTAACTTTTAAAAAGCTTTTGATGGTTGTTCCAGTGTTCTACCAGGGATTACACTCAGAAACATATCCATTCTTTTTGAGGAATGATATGTTATACAATGCTTTTTAAAAAACTAATTCATTTTTATTCAGGGAACTCTATTAAATGGATCCTATGTAGATTCAGTGTGGTTTTTTGACGGCTTTGAGCACTTGCTGTCAGAATGTTGGCCTACTCTTACTACTTTTAGTTAGTTATATCATCTTTTCTTTTCGTTTTCCTTTGTGGGGGGATTAAATTTTCCTTCTCAGGTAACCCAGATGTTTCTGGTTGCTGTGGGAAACACCATGGAACATATACTAAGGAAGAAGCAGGGAGACCATGAATGAGCAAGAACCACAGATAGGCAGTGACTCTGCAGCTCAGTCATTCGCTAGGCTTGCCAGCATAAAAGAAAACATTTTGCTTCACCACAAAGTGGGCATAATCTGCCAATCTATGGGTTTTGTGACTATTTCAAAAAGATTATTTTATTCCACTCTTGGAAGTACGCTTTTTGTGAACTTCTGATGATGGGAAAATAAAATAGCCTATCTGGAACTAAAAAATTTGCCTGATTCCTATTTATCTCTTGTAATATTAATATTTTGAGGTGTTTAAATAAAAGAAACCTTATTAATTTTTCTGACATTTTATTGTAAGAAATATTATTAAATGTGTGTATGCCAACATTGACTCACCTACTTTTCCAAGAGTCAATTGTTGGTTAAAATAAGCAATAGGCTAATATTTAGAAAGAGAAACAGATGAGAAGACATATGGGTTGGATTGTTGACTCAATCCCACCATGAACTTGCTGTGTGTGTCTTTGGCCAAGTTACTGGTGTTCCTTATGCCTCTGCATTCATACTAAAAACAGGAATTATAAACCATTTCTATTTTGTAGGAAAGTTGAGATAAGCAGAAGAAATAAAATACAAATGTTAGAGAGGGAAGGAAAATTAATGATCATCCTAAGCCCATTCATTTTGCCAGTAAGATAACTGAAGTCCAGAGGTGTTAAGTAACTGTTTCTTCTATTCTCCATACAGTTTGCACTTCATACTTCTATTAGAATACTGAATTCACATGTGTTAATTCTCTATTGTAATATCTCCCTAACCTATATGATTCTTTAATAGAGAGACAATTTCATATTTACCTTTGCCTTTCACATCATTTTTTCTCTAAAATGGATATGAAATTCTTTTTCTCTTTTCAGAATGTTATGGGAGTACGAATGTTATGGTCACATGGATTGCTTTTGTACTGCTTGATGCAAAGTTATAAGTGTGCCAATCATTCAGATAGTGTACATTGTACCTGTGAGGTATGACTTCAGCCATCCCTTCCTCCCTCCTCCCACCTGCTTGATTTTTGTTGAGTTTTACTTCCATCTGTGCACCTGAGTGATGATCAGTTAGTTCCAATTAAATAGTGAGTACATTGGTGTTTGTTTTTCCATTCTTGCCATACTTCACATAGGAGAATGGTCTCCAGTTCCATCTACATTGTTGCAAAAGGTATTAATTCATTTTTTATGGCTAAGTAGTACTTCATGGTGTATATATACTACATTTTATTAATCCACTCATGAGTTGACTGACACTTGGGTTGATTCCACATTTTTGTGATTGTGAATTGTGCTTCAATAAACATTCGAGTGCAAGTGTCTTTTTGATAAAATGATTTTTTTTTCCTTTGGGACCCAGGAGTGAAATTGCCAGATCAAATGATAGGTCTACTTTTAGTTTTCTGAGGAATCACCATACTATTTTCCATGGAGGTTGTACTAGTTTGCAGTCCCACCAAGAGTGTATAAGTGTTCCTTTCTTTTTGCATCCATGCCAACATCTATTGCCTTGGGACTTTTTGATAAAAGTCATTCTCACTGGGGTTAGGTAACATCTCATTGTGGTTTTGATTTGCATTTCCCTGATGATGTGTGACACTGAGCATTTTTTCATATGTTTCTTGGCCATTAGTCTACCTTCTTTTGAAAAGCTTCTCTTCATGTCTTTTCCCCACTTTTTAATGGGGTTGTTTGATGTTTTCTTGCTGATTTGCTTAAGTTCTTTGTAGATTCTGGTTATTAGCCCTTTATCAGATGTATAGCATGCAAATATTATCCCTCATTCCGCTGGTTGTCTATTTGCTGTGTTGATTATTTCCTTGACTGTGAAGAAGCTTTTTAATTTAAACAAGTCCCATTTATTTTTTGTTGTTGTTGTTGTTGCTGTGATTACTATTGGGGTCTTCTTCATAACTACTTTGCCTAGGCTGATATTTAGAAGAGTTTTTATATTTTCTTCTAGAATTCTTATGGTTTAATGCCTAGACTTAAGACTGTTATCCATCTTGAATTAATTTTTGTGAGTGGTGAGAGATATGGATCCTGTTTTAGTCTTCTACCTGTGGCTATACAATTTTCTCAGTACCATTTATTGAATAGGGATTCTTTTCCCCAGTATATATTGTCTGCTTGTCAAAGATCAAATGGCAATATGTGGGTGGTTTTATATCTGGGTTCTATGTTCTGTTCCATTGGTATATGTCTCTATATTTTTGTCAATACCATGCTGTGCTGTATAGCCTTGTAGTATAGCTTAAAGTCTTGTAACATGATGCCTCCGATTTATTCCTTTTGCTTAAGGTTGCTTAGGCTATTCAAGCTCTTTTCTGTTTCCAGATAAAGCATAGAATTATTTTTTCTAGATGTTCAAAAAATGACATTGGCATTTTGATGGGAATTGCATTGAATCTGTAAATCACTTTGGGTAGTATGGACATTTTAACAATGTTGGTGCTATCAATCCATGAACATGATACATTTTCCCATTTGTTTACATCATCTGCAATTTCCTTTATCAGTGATTCGTAGTCTCTTTATAGATATCTTTCACCTCCTTGATTAAATATATTCCTAGGTATTTTATTTTCTTTGTAGCTATTGTGAAAGTTATTGAGTCTTTGCTTTGATTCTCAGCCTGAATGTTGTTGGTGTATAGGAATGCTACTGATTTGTGTACATTGATTTTGTAATCTGAGACTTTGCTGAATTTATTTATCAATTCCAAGAGTCTCTTGGCAGAATCTTTGGGGTTTTCTGGATATAAGATCATATAACCAGCAAAAAGCAATAGTTTGACCTCCTTTTTCTCAATTTAGATACCATTAATTTCCTTCTTTTGCCTGAGTACTCTGCTTAGGACTTTCAGCACTCTGTTGAACAGAAGTGGTGACAGTAGGACATTCTTGTCTTGTTCACTTCTAAGTGGGAATGCTTTCAACTTTTCCACATTCGGTATGATATTGGCTGGGGGTTTGTTGTATGGGGCTTTTATAATTTTGAGATATGTTCCTTCTATCCCTATTTTGTTATGAGTTTTTATCATAAAAGGGTGCTGAATTTTGTCAAATGCTTTTTCTGCATCCATCGAGATGATCATGTCATCTTTGTTTTTCCTTCTGTTTATGTGATGAAGCACATTTTTCAATTTACATATGCTGAACCTCCCTTGCATCCCTGAGATGAAGTCCACCTGGTCATGGTGGATTATTTTTTTGATGTGCTGCTGCATTTGGTTTGCTAAAACTTTATTGAGGATGTGTGCATCTATATTCATAAGGGATATTGGTTGGTAGTTTTCTTTTTCAGTTGTGTTCTTTCGTGGCTTTGATATCAAGGTGATACTGGCTTTGTAGAACAAGTTGGAAAGGATCACTTCCTACTTGATGTTATGAAATAATTTCTCCAATATGGGTACCAATTCTTCTTTGTAGGTCTGATAAAATTTGTCTGTGAAACCATCTGGTCCAGGACTTTTTTTTCCTGGGGAGATGTTTTATTGCTGCTTGAATTTCATTGCTTAGTACTGTTCAGGAGTTCTATTTCTTCATGACTGAGCCTTGGGAGGTTTTGTGTTTCCAGGAATTTGTCCATTTCCTCAATGTTTTTGAGTTTATGTGCATAGAGATGTTTATAGTATTCACAGAGGATATTTTGTATTTTGGGTCCTTTCTTTTCTATTTCTGGTTACCCTAGTGAGAGGTCTATTAACTTCATTTATCTTTTCAAAGAACAAAATTTTTGTTTCATTAATATTCTGTATTATTTTCTTATTTTAATTTTCATTTAGTTCTTCTCTGACCTTAGTTATTTCTTTTATTCTGCTGGGTTTGGGATTGGTTGCTCTTCCTTTTATGGGTCCTTGAGATGATTCATTAGATTGTTGACTTGTGATCTTTCTCTCTGTTTGAATTAGGCATGTAAGGCTATGAATTTTTCCCTTATGACTGCTTTTGCTGAATTCCATAGATTTTTGATAACTTGTGTCTTCTTTGTCATTTAGTTTGAGGAATCTTTTGATTTACTCTATCCTGAGGAATCTTAATTTCCTCTTTGACCCAATAATTGTTCAGCAGTATCTTGTTTAATTTCCATGACTTTGTGTAGAATTGAGTGTTTCTGTTGGAGTTGATTTCTAATTTTATTCCACTGTGGTCTGAGAAAATATATAGTATAGTTTCTATATTTTGAATTTGCTGAGACATCTTTTGTGGCCTAAGATACGACCAATCTTAGAGAATATTCCACATGCTAATAAGAAGAATGCATCTTCAATAGTTTGGGGGTAGAATGTCTGTATATGTCTGTTAGACCCATTTGCTCTACAGTTCCATTTAAGTCTAGTGTTTCTTTATTTATTTTCTGTTTGGAGAATCTGACCAGCTCTGTCAATGTGATGTTGAAGTCCCTGGAAATTATGATGCTGCTGTCTATCACTTTGCTTAGATCCAGTAGGATTTGCTTTATAAATCTGGGCACACTTGTGTTAGGTCCATAAATAGGATTATTATGCTTTCTTGTTGAATTGCTCACTTTACTATTATATAATGACCATCTTTGTCTTTCTTTATTATTGTTGATTTGAAGCCTATTTTATCTGATATGAGAATAGATACACCTGATTTTATTTGATTTCCATTTGCATGGAATATTTTTTTTTTCATTCCTTCACCTTGAGTCCGATTGAGTCCTTGTGGGTTAGATGTGTTTCTTGCAGACAGTAGATACTTGGCTTGTAGGTTTTTGTCCATTCAGCCAGCCTATGTCTCTTCAATGAGGAATTCAAGCTGTTCATGTTTATTGAAAGAATTGATAAGTGGGATACAGTTCCGTTCATCCTGCTGGGTAGAACCTTATTGCTTTGTTTTATCTCTTGAGCCATTATTTTATATGGGCACTGAGCTTTAGGTTTTGGGTGAATTTACACTGGTGGATTTCTTTTCTGTTGATTTGTGTGTAATGCAGTTCTGAATAATTCCTGCAGGGTAGGTCTAGTCATGACAAATTCCCTCAATGTTTGCTTGTCTGGAAAACTTAATGTCTCCATCAAATGTGAAACTTAGTTTTGCAGGATACAAAATTCTAAGCCAACAGTTGTTCTGTTTAAGAAGATTGAAGATGGGGGCCCACTCCCTTCCAGCTTGTAAGGTTTCCACTGAGAAATCTGACATTAGCCTCATGGGTTTTCCCTTGTTGGATACTTGTTGCTTCAATCTAGCTGCCTGTAGAATGTTCTCTTTCATTTTGACTTTGACCAGGTTGATTCCTATGTGTTTTGGAGATGTCCTATTTGCCGTGAATCTTACTGGGATTCAATAAGCATCTTGTATCTGGATGTCTGGATCTCTGGTGATACTAGAGAAATTTTCTTCAATAATTCCCTTTAATAGATTTTCCCATGCTTTTAGCACTTTCTTCTTCTTCCTCAGGGATACCTATGATTCATATGTTTGTTTGCTTTGCATAGTACCAAGTGATTGCTCTGACTTTGTCATTCTCTCCTCTGCATCTTCGAATGATTGGATTAGCTTGGAAGCCTTGTCTTCAGGCTCTGAGATTCCTTCTTCTCTTTGATTTAATATGTTGCTGAGACTTTCTACTGTGTTTTGAAAATCCCTAAATGACTCTTTCATTTCTTTAGGTTCTGTTATAGCCTTTATAATTTTGTCTAGTTCTTTAGTGACTTTTTCATTAATTTCCTGAAATATTTTTTTGGCTTCTTTTTGTTGGTTTTCAACTTTCTCTTCAATTTCATTCATCTTATTTGCCATCTATATTCTGAATTCCATTTCTACTCTTTCAACAATTTATTTATAGCTGTAGTTCACTGCTGTAGCTCCATTGTGATCTCTTGGGGATGTGAATCTATTTTGATTTTTCATGTTTTCAAGGTTTTTTTTTGCTGGTTTCTTTTCATCTGAAACCTCTTGCTCATCTCAGGGCTAATAGGTTTGCAGGGCATCTATTCCTTGCTGGACACTCTCCTGCTTGATTAGAGTAAGGGGGGGTCCTTTTTTCCCTTCCTTACTCTGGAATGCTGACATGGTGGAGGAGGGGTGTGTGTATTAGGAGCCTATAATGTAGCTGTTCTGATTTGTTCTGTTTGCCTGTGATTTGCTTCTGCTCAAGCCTGTGCAGAATTCTGTTTGTGATGAGTGTTGGATTGTTCAGCAGAGAGTTGTAGGATGTTCAAGTTGGGAGCTTGGCAAGATCCTCTTCACTGAGGCTGGTGTTGTGGGATTATTGTATCCAGGGTCTCCCCACAGAGGTAACAGCAGCAGCTGGGTGAAGTTGTCAGGGGTTCCCGTGCTGTGGATATTTGCTCAAGCCAGGTCACACTGTACTGGTGGCTCAAGGCTGGGCGGGGGGAGGGGGGGGGTCCCTGGCTGGGCCTTGGACTCTGGAGCAGTTTCTCTGGCCCTTTGGTGCTGGTGGATGGGGTCTTGGGGTCCAGGTGCAGCCCTGGAGTCTTGGGGATGTAGTCTTGGGTGGGAGATCTGGCGGCACAGAGGCAGAGAGCCTCAGGCTCCAGCGTGAGAGCCTCAGAGCTGGGACTGGGGAGGAGCCAGAAGCAGAGCTTCTGAGTAGGGGGCCTTTGAGCGAGAAGCAGGGAGTGCAGACCGGGGGCTGTTCCAACCTGGAAGGCAGGGTCAGGGCTGAGCAGGCAGGAGGCAGTTGGGGCCTGGACGGTGGAGTCGGGGCTGAGCAAGTGGCAGGCTGTTCCACAGGCTTGGAAACCCTGTGGGTGCCAAGTCAGGTGGGCAGAGGTTGGTTCCGGCGGCCCAGGGCCTCTGTAATTCTGCCCACCCCACCCAGGACCTGCCGATGATGTGGTGGTGCAAAGGCTCTCAGGTTGGAGCCTGCTGTGCCCTTGGTCAATTCCTGTGCTCAGATACTGTCGCACTCTAGGGGAGAAGCACTTGGCTTCAAGTCACAGGGTATGGCTCAGAGAAACCATCAGTCCATTCCCCCCCAGCCTGGTGTAGACCTGGCACCATCCCCACTGCGCCTGTTGTCTGACGCAATGGCTCCGCACAGACTCCAGGCAGGTCCGCAGTCCGACCGGGTAGAGGCCTGTGGCGGCGGAAGGGGCCATTTCACATTTCGCCAGCAGGGTGAGCGCGGCGCGCCCCAGTGCTCTGTCCTCCTGTTCTTTCCTGCACATTCTCTGTTCTTGTTATATGTATCACCCCATCACCTTTTTTCTCCCACACTGAGTGTCCCGCATTGCTTCTCTGTGATTTCACAATGTTGTTTCAGAGAAGAATGATCGGTAGGTAGGCAGCTGCCTGCACTTTCCACTTCTTTCTTTGGGAGTGGCATGCTGGCAGGCTGCTTGTAGTCTGCCATTGTTTTTTTTTTCGCCCTGGCATGAAATGCTTGTTTGACATTCCTTGGAGAAAATTTTCCTAATCCCCAGATCTCTGCTATACCTTTTCACCACATTCTATACTTTCCCTGATAGCAGTTATCACAATTGTAGTTATGTATACACACACACATACACATGTGTATGTGTCTATACATACAATTTCTGCACATACATTTGTATAATTTCTCTCTCTATATTTGTATGATTTGTTTAATGCTTTTCTCCCCAAGTTAACTTATGTTGCAGTTTCCTCATCTGTTAAATGTGGATAATAGTAGTACCTAATAGAATTATTATGAAGAATATTTGATTTATCAACAGTGTATGAAACATATAAGAGGAATTCAATGAATGTATTGTGATTATTATTTAATTTTCATGCAATGTGCTTGCCACTGGTGATGATAATAAAGATTAAAACATCTCTGTATAGTATATTGGGCAAAAAGTAATTTTAGATTCAGCAGGTTGTAAAGTTATCTCTGTGCTACACCGTAAGTGGGTTATCCACCGGATATCTCTTCATCTCTTTATTCTAGAGGCAAATATACTACTCAGGTTTTAGTAACTCTCAAGGTAGACCAAAGAAAAAGTACAGAGGGGACCAGAGCTATTTAGTGAGCGGGTAAATCATGTGTTTTTCCAATAGCTTTAAAAGAACACCGTTACAGTCTGGCGGCATCCTGCTGAACACATGCCTTCTGGAAGGCATTCTGTCATTCCTCTCTCCAGTATATTTACATTTCTGCCAGGCCCAGGAAACATATCGAGAATAAGACAAAAGAAGAAACTTTCCTTTGAGCGGAAGAAAAGACTTCATTGTAGCGTTGATTTAAACTTAGCCAGAAAGCTGAACAGGATACACACTACTGAAGGACATCTAAAGATACCTGAGGAACCAACCTATCATGTCTGCTAATAAAAGCAATGTGGCAAAGAATTTAAAAGCTTTGATAATCTCAAGAAAGCATACAGTTTTCAGTATAACTTGCAAAAGGTAAGCATTTTAGAGGGTAAAAGGATCAGTATTATTTTGGTTCATTAGTAACACTTATGAAAATTGAGTAGCCTGATTCAAAATAAGCACTCAATAGATTGACAAAATCATCAAAGCTCATAAACGATGGCAGGTTAAATACCTTGCAAATTCCAAAGCCAACTAAAATTATTGAGTATTTTGTTTTATGAATATGCCTAAATTTGAGAACTGAAACTATATTCTGTACCCTTCTTTTTTAAGTGAAAAGATAAAAGTATTTCTTTTTCAATGTTCATTACAAAGTTAAGCAGTGTTTATAAGTAAATACAGTTGACAGATATGAGTGAATTTATGGAAGGTCGCTTTGAACTATTAAAGGGAGATTTAACATTATATAGCTAAGTATAGGAAGGAAAAAGAGATGTTCTCATGATTCGGAAAATTTTGTGACTTTTTCTGGAAAGGAATTTCTGAGTACAATTTACTCCCTGAATCATTTTACAATGTCTATGATCCTGCTGTATAAAGGTGATGCTTGACAACCACAATCAATCCAGTAAGTATTGGTGAATGCAACATATCCGGCTTTAAGAGATGTCATCTGCTAAAGCTAACGGCACCCATAGAATAAAACCATTTAACTGAAGGCTTCATTTTTCCTAAAGTATTCAAAAATATATTATTTGTTAATTTCTTACTTATAGAGAATCAGCTAATTTATGCCTGACTAAATTGTTTTCATGCTGATGTTTGATTATTTTTACTTTCACAATGCAATATGTATTGTTTTTAATGAAGATATTGTGGCATAAATCAAAATTAAAAGTAGCAAGGAGTTTTATCCATCCCTACAGATGTCTAGGCAGAGAACAAATAATATTTGGGGGGATGTTGCCACCTGGGAAACATTAAAATTTTCTGAGCTCAGCCATTTGACTTAGTAATTATAAACACATTTGTTTATTTAACCAACCGATTTTGTAATTATCTTCCATGCAAGACATTGTATTAGGTGTTGTAGGAAACAAAAACTGAATGAGATACATTTTTTTTTGTCCTCAAGGCCCTTCAAATCTAGCTGTGGAGATATATGTACACAAATAATTTTAATAAAAGAGAATATGTAATATATTATGATGGAAGTACAATAAAAATGTGCATTTAGACAAAGATGAGTTTAGTTTAGGAAAGGACAAAGATTAGGCAAAACCTCATGAAAATGGTGACTTAAGGTCTATCTAGAAAACTGGGTGTAATGTTGGCATAAAGCTACACAGAGGAGGGCTCCCCGTGGAAAGAGTCGGGGACGATGGTGTGGAACAAAGAAAGCACAGATATTCTGAAGAATTATAGACAACTGAAGTTAATGATGGATCCGTCTCTTTCGTGCCTAACACTGCTCTGTACGTACAGTGGCTGCTTATTGGACTAAATTGAAGTGAGCTGAAATTCGCCATCCATGAACCAAGAAATAGTTACCAACACAAGCATTCCAATGAGACAGTCAAAGTTCTGTAAATACAGGGAAATCAACCATTCCAGCTTCCTGCCTTTGGGCTGAAAGGTTGTGAAGCTTTGCTCTTCTTAAATGACATCTGGAGGAAGAACTTTCTGCAACTTTCTTGTGGAGAAAAAAATTCACGTAGTTTGCAGGAGAGTAAGTGGTAGAAAGCCTTCACATGTCTGCCATTCAAATATCCTTGGAATTCAGCATGGAACGATTAAAGACACAATCTACATAGACTTAGTTTTATCATAATTTTAAATATTGACTAGCATTCATATATTGAGAAAACCATAAAGTTGTGCACTCTTTTATGAGCATCTAAATGCCAATAAAAAATACTTTGATCTAATAAGAATTTTTAAATCTAAAGAAGCAGATTCTGTGAGTCTTGCAATTTGTTTCTTAAAATGCTAGCACAGTATTACTGAAATTGGGATAATTCCTATAGTATAAAGTCACGGACATTGCAATTACAGGCCCGTGGGTTGGGAATCTGAGTTCTAAACTTGGCTTGCCACCCCCTGGCTGTGTACTTTTGGACAAAGGCTCTAAAAACTCTGTACCTCAGTTACTGTAATATGGCAGTCTGAGAGGTCCTTTCCAACTCTTTTGAAATTATGTTTTTAAAACAACAAAATGAACATTAAATTTCTTTTCAGTTTAAAACTCCTCCAGGTTGTCAAGATTCAAAGGAGCAGAGCTGTAAATCTGAAGACTTGAAAGTGAAAGGGATGTGTCAAAACAATATTGTTCTCCTAAATCCTTTTCTAAAGGTGTAAATTGCAATCTGACACAACTGCCATTCTGAGGTGCCACCCTGAGTTGTTTTGTTAAACAATAGCTTTAATCAGACAGATAGCTCCAAAGGACAGGAAAACAGATGGGTCATCAACTTTCAAATGTGGAAGCCCAGTAAAATAATCTGTTAGCCTAAGTCCAGGCAATCGTGACCCAGTGGCAGCAGAAAATATGGAGGAGAAATGAATAGGAACCTATTTATCAGTATGACATCATGAAGCTTTTCCATAAACTGAAGTAGATATCCAGAAGAAAAAACTTTTCTTCTACCCTCTTAGGTTCAGTTCTTGGAGGGCTGTGAATTAAATTGACAAAAGACAGATTAACAAGAGAAGAGACAGATTTTTGTTCACATAGGTACATACAGGAGTTCACAAAAAAATGTGGCAAGAAGAGGCAATTAGAATTGCGGGATTATATACCATTTTAATGGGGGAGTGTAGGGAAAGAAAGACACTTATGCAAAAACAAATGACTTTTAGGAAATATATTATAAATGGGCCCTTAGGAGAATAGATGGGAGATATGATAGCTTTGTGACAATGTCTGTTTAGGTGTGGGGTGGAGATGCCTATTCTCCAGTGATAAGACTCAATCTTCAGGGGTTGCTCTCAGGGAGAGGACTTATGACAATTGAGTTCTTTTAGGAGGTTCTGCTTGCAGGCAGATAAGAAATTTCAGGAACTCAAATGCCTTCTGCTTAAGATATTTTCTATGCCACAATGGCATATTCTGGACCCCTTCATTATCCTCAGATGTTTGGTATTATCCAATTTACAGCAAAAATCAACCCTTTGGACATTGTAGATAAATGTTTGGTGGAATTCACTCAAATTAAAATAGCCATTTATTAAACTTAATATGAACTTTTTTCTAAAGCCTTCTTTTTGTGTCCATGGATGTGTGGTCATATTGGAACTCACCAATTTTTCCTGAATGTTCCATTCCTGAAGCCCAGGAGTTGTCACTCATTGGCTTTTCTGCTTGAGTCACTTGATGGCACGGGATAAAGTAGTGTAGCAGATGAAAAATTGAGATTTGAAATGTTCGCCCAGCACAGAAGTTGATTTCCTTTGAAATGTGTGATTTCTAATTTAAAAAGTAATCTTTAGTTCTTATTTTGTACTCATCTTTTCTACCTAAAATTAATGCTTTATTCTATGCTGGTCTCCAATTATCTATATTGAAAAAAACTTATAATTATTATATATGTGAACATATTAATTTGAACCATATAAAATTGCCTTTTGTTAGATAAAAAGCAGAGAAATATTGCCAATTACATATGTAATTTTTTGTAATTGGAACATACAAGCACACAAATAACTGACAATAACTTGGACAGAAGCTTTATATTTTACTTTTATTTTGCATCTGTTTATTTTCCCCACAGCTGAGCCTAATGCTATTGACAGTTTAGTATGTGTTTGATGAATACGTGGTGACAAATTGTTGTCAGATTGATTAAATAGACTGTGGAACTGACTTTTAAGTGGCTCAGCCACATGTGCAGATATAAGAAGTGCTCAGCCATCATGAACAAAGAATAAGTAGATGAAGAGCTTGGGTGGATGTACATGCTTGGTGGACGTGTGAATGGAGAAGTAGGATTGGGATTCTTGGCTGTCTAAAATCAAGAATGAAAGCCAAGTGCAGACTTTCTATCCAAAGACACTGTGAAAGAAACATGGTGAAATATTTGTTGTCTTCAAGACTATCGTTGTTCTAGTGTACACCACTAATTAGTTCTTTCTGAGCTGAAAAAGCTAATTGAAAAATACCTACACACTGCGTGGAACTGATACTGAAGTGTGTTCTGTGATGAATGGTCTTCTCACCCAGGATTGTCACCACATCCAAACCCCCAAGGAGGAAAGATTCAAGACTCTGTGTGCTAGATGCAAGCCCAAAATGGTAAAAATGGGTTAATTAATATGCACACATATGTGTGAATTGAGATGAAGATGTCAATTTCAGGTAGCAAGAAGAATTTACCAGCAGTGACTTGTGTGAGGCAGAAGCAATCAGGATGAGCTAGTTGACTTTTAAATTTAGACATTCATTTAGAGTTTTTTTTATTTTTTTTTTCAAGTAGGGCTGCCAGGCTAAGTCTAATATAAAATCAAGCCTTTTCAAGTGAATGAAGTGTGGAAAGAGCGTTCCAGATTCTCTCATCTTGGCCAGGGAATATGGAGTTTCTGATAGCCTAGGAAAGAAAAATGTCTTTTTCCTATTCTGGCTCTCAAGCTAAAATCTGAATTTTTCTTTTTAGGGAATAAATTGCTTGGCCAGTATTTTACTTTTGTTCCTTGCTGAACATTGATCCTTTCATAGCTTTGGGGAAAGCAGTTTAGAGTAAAACCAGTGATTATTAGTATGCTCTGCTGAAAGAACTGGAAGGCAAGACTGAGTTTACCATAGAAGATAGGAGAGGACACAGGTAGACAAACAGCACAGACCATGAATTCAGGTGGCTCTGGGTTTGAATCTTGACTTCTCTATTTTCTAGTTGTGTGACTTTGAGCAACTTACCTAACTTCTCTGAGACTTAGCTTTCTCATTTGTAAAATGGGAATAATAACCTCTATCTGTTGTGATGAATAAGCAAGGTAAAGTGTGTAAAACACTCAACATGGTGCCTGACATATACTAAATGCCCAATAAATGCTAACTTTATAAATAGTCTTCCGGATGGTGGCTTTGTTCCAAATCCTCAGAGAAACCAACGGCCCACAATGATCAGGGACCAGGGTAGAAATACTCCATGCAAAGAAGACCTTAGTGAAGTTTCAGGAAAGACATGCTCTTGGGTGGGAGGAGTATGAGGAGGAAGCTAAACCCCAGATGGATGCTCAATATTTACTCTTAACTTCTCTTTGCCCCACTGCAGAGCCCACCCGCTAGATCTGGAACCAATTTGCACATGTAAGTTCACAAGCAGCATGGCCCATCTTTTCAACTCAGCTTTTCCCCCTAAATTTACTCCTTCTAGGATCCCTCCAGTCTTACATTGGTCACCAAAATTGAACTGTTTCTACTCCAAGATGGAAGTGCACATCTCGCCTCTACAAAGTTTGGGAACTTGCCTCATATTTGCCCACATGTATGGCCTTTTCTCCTTTCAATATTAGTCTTGTGTCTTTACTGGATTGACTAAATACAACTCTATGTTTGATAGTTCCAAGACACTATTGTCATAAACACTATCCAATCAGCTGGACTCTCTTGTACTTATAATTTGATTGAAAGTGGTTTTCAGGTAATGTGGGTTCAGTACTTTTAACCTGAAAAGGAATCCAAGCAGTTTGAGCGGTTTGAGGGGTGTGTGTAGGGGGTGACTTCCAGGCTTCAGGATTCCAGAGGTCCAAGACTGAACATGCCCTGGGGAGACAAGACCAAGATACTTCAAGCCGCTGGATTCATATTTACCACCTGTTTGACACTCTGGCAGAGAACGTTCATCCCTGGGGAGAGATTTCAGGCCTTGGGGTCATGACCTGAGAAAATGTTGGCATTTGGGAATAGAGCGTTGTTGGTTGACAGATTCACCTCTCCTTTTCTCCTGTTCTTGTTATTTCGGAGCTGCTGAAGTCAACCCATCAAGGAACAAATAACAGCAGTGGCTGTTGCTTCAGGTGTTGGACAACCCATGGACAATCTTTCCCAGGAGTTGGGTGTCACTGGGATGTTGTCACTAGAGTGTCCTGAAAGTGAAAGGATCAAAGACAGAATTGTCTCTCCTGTCTACTTTTCTTTTAATTTCAATGGTGATGGTTTAGTTTTAAAACCAACAAATGTGACAACCTGACTCCTTACATTCAAAGCTGAAGCCGGGTATTTGGAGAGGGTTATGGAGGTGCTTACAAGAATATAGAATCTCTCTGTGAAAACTGAGTGAAGATATTCTGAGTACTTTCCACTTTCTTCCCACGAAACTTGATCAAAAACACAGAGAAAATAAAACTTTCATGATTCAATTCCAAGTATTTCTTTAAAGGAGCCTCTGAAGATGGTCTGCAAGCCAGATCTATTAACTCACTTTCAAGCTAATGCTCCCAAAGTGTAATGTGATCTCACTGTGGTTTAAAAAAAATGTTTAAAGGTATAGAAAAGAAGAATAACTATTGAATAGGATATTTAGAATGAAAAACTGGACACAAACTGTGCTGTCCACTTTGAAATCGTATAAAAAGCAGTAATGTGGATAGCACTATATAACAAAAAACTGACTGATATGCCTTCTCATTGAAGATAATGAAAATCCAACTGTGAGTGCTTGTCAAGACCTCTTTGAAAATTCTGCACTGCCCCTGCACACCCTCAAGCACACTCGTGTCTCGTGGCCTTATCTGACACTGTCTTAGTCTTATAGGAAATGCCGGAGACTCACTATTTATATGGCATGGCCACCTAACCCTGGTACCAGTGTATAGCTCAGCAAGGCATAACTGTGACTTTTTCTTATTGTTGCCATTCAAACTATAGAGGATTAAAGATTTCCCAAAGTTCAATCTAGGTAATCCCTTCTATAGGATTAACTCACTGTATGGCTTTCCAGTTATATTTGTTTCAGGAAAGATATCACAGATTTTAAATCCCTCAATCTGGAGGTAACATTTGTTTATTGTGTAGATAACATCAGTGAGAACTTGTAAGTGTGTGCGAGTGTGTATGTGTGTGCTCTTTACGTGTTCTCAGCTTATCTCATGAGAAATCTCTAAATGAAAAATTTTTTTAAAAAACTATATATTTTTCACAATCTATAATTACTTTAATTACAGGATAATTATATAAATAATGCATTTGAATGTAGGTTTCAGTTGTCTTTGTTTTCTAAATATTATCATCTTTCAGTGTTTTCAGACATGTAAACAGGAAACATTTAAGTTTAGATGAAGAGCAGGTGAACTGCCTATAATACAAGCAGAGACAATCAAAAGATGATTAGGCTATTGAAAACTGCCTAACTAGGTGCTAATTTTTAAGTGAGCAGGTGTACTTAGTCATTATAACTTTAAAATGAAAATATATTTGAATTAAACCAACACCCCCCTCAACATTAAAATAACATTAGAGGTCTGACTGGTGCTGACTAAATCCAACAAAGGCAAAAGAGGTGGCTCATTCAAAGATGAGGCAACCAGCCCCTCCAGGATGAGGAGGCATTAAAGAGGAAAGTATAGGCTTCTAAAGAAATGCTGAACCAGTTTCACAACACTTTATTGACTTTCTTAATATATGGTGCAAACATCATTAACATGCTAAGAAGACAAATATTTTATCTATTGTTAAAGGATGATTAACTTTGCACAGGAATTGCACAAAGTAAAAAAGATCTTATAACTACCATGGGTGGAAATCATTTGGTGGGTTTTTTTTTCTTTCTTTCTTGATTCAGTTGTTTTTCTTGTTGCTTGTGAAATGCATCGATGCACTCTTAGCTGCTCACGTGGAACGCACAAAGACCTGATTCTGAGTCAAAGGGAGATGGTAAACTTGTGACTAAAGCGTGAACATTGAATTTCAGGGTGGCACAACACATATAATACTCATTTAATTCACATATGACTGCACCTGAAATTGAAAGCCTAGCTTTCATCAAAAATTAATGCAACCAAATAAAATAAACTTATATAGCATTTGGTGTGGAGCTATTTTAGATCCATTAAACAGTATGAAAGAATGTAAACTGTTTCTAAGTTTCCACATGATGTTCAGAACATTTAGCAGTTTAATAAATTTGTCTTCTGTGCACAAAATTATACTTCAGTGATCTGAAAGAGTTTAAGAACTTATACAAAGAGAAAATACATTGTCACAAATTCAAATATATACTGAAAGAATTTAGATGAACTTGTGTAAACTCCCTGTATTTGAGTGAGTATAAAGTGTGATGACATCAACTTCCACTTATGTCTAGGGAGGTTTCAAATGTTGCCAACGGTCTTGTCCTGTGACTTCCCCACCCCTTCTGTTATCCATAAACCATTATGGATTTTCCATTCATTTATGTTATTCTAGCCTCAAACTACTGGTAGGCTCTTTTCTGGCATGCACTAAAATGGGCTTGCTCTGCTGAGTGCTTCATTTATTGCTTCAGATTTTTGTTCTATAATGATATAGCCAGTTTTGTGGAACTTCTCGGTGCCCTATCCTACTTTTTGGTCTTGTTATGAAAGGAGTAAAGTGGAATTGCATTTGATTCCATCTTTTTTGTGTAGGCACAGTGCATATGCACAAAGATGTTATAGGCAAATATTTCAAAGGCCTAGGGAATTGTGTCCCTCATAAGTCATAGACAGTTTTCCCATAGCTAGAGAAGAAGGTTTGCTGGAGAACTAATCCTGGCACTATAAACTATCATTTTGGATAAACTCAGAATACTAAGAGTGGATGCAGGTAGAAAAAGATTAAGATATTACACCAATTTACACCAGGCTGAAAATCCTTGTCATGGTTCAATTTTGGTCTCATGAACACAGCAAAAAAATCATCACAGAAGAGTTTGAGGGTGAGAGGTGTCAATGATTCTCCAAGTGGCATGAACTGACCACAACATACTTATATGTTGTATGTGTCTGTAGAAAAATCTAAGTAATTAATTGCCTTAACAACAGTTCCTGAATTCAATCAGTGCTTGTATGTTTGTGACACATTCAGGACTGAACTGTAGCATAGAAGCCCAACGAATATGCATTGTTTGAAAGAATGCACAAATGCACATCCAACACAAATGATCTTCTATGTACAGAGTTCTTATTTTCCTCCACTACGATTTAACTTCTCATTATCTCCCTCACTTTTTTCCTGCTATAGTCCTAATGTTGTCTGGTTTAGTCTATCTCTCTCCTTCTCCTTCTTCTCTCTTCTTCTCTGGTTACTGTAGGTTCTGTGGGACTCTTATTTCCACAGTGGAATTTCCCGGATATTCACCACATTAGGGTTTCCTTTAAGATAGTCACAAATCTTCCTTTAGTCCTTTATGTACTCAAACACATCCCTGACATTGTCCTTGATCATGGAAAGGGAAGTGGATATAAAAGGAAACTTTAACTCTTGATTATTTCTTAACACTTACATATTGAACATTTATGGGATGTTTAATAAGGAAGCAAAACAGGCATTCATATTGTTCCTAACTGAAAAGTGATAAAACTTAGGCTTGAAGGGGTTAAATGCTCTGGCAAGATCATTCATTCAGTAACTACTACATTTGGGCCTAAAATGAAAACTAGAGTCAGGCTCTTTCTACCATACTGAGCAATTTTCCCACTGTGTTTTTTTTTTTGTAATAGAAAGCTGTAGCACAATTACTGAGTATATTAGAGACAATAAAATAAAAGGGGAAAAACACTGAGAAGATATGGAAATAGGTGAGAAATAAAGTTATGCATCCTCTATTACTGATTTTTGAAGTTCCTTCAGTAGATCTGATAAGATGATCAGAAATCTATGAACTTAGACCAAATTCATTTTCTCTCTGTGAACTTACCTTTATTGAGCTATACTTCCTTCTTACTTTCAACTTTCATTCAGATGAGCTAATAGGAGTATTCCTATCTAAATCATGTTTTATTTGGTTATGTCTACACTCAGAAGATATGGAAATAGGTGAGAAATAAAGTTATGCATCCTCTATTACTGATTTTTGAAGTTCCTTCAGTAGATCTGATAAGATGATCAGAAATCTATGAACTTAGACCAAATTCATTTTCTCTCTGTGAACTTGCCTTTATTGAGCTATACTTCCTTCTTACTTTCAACTTTCATTCAGATGAGCTAATAGGAGTATTCCTATCTAAATCATGTTTTATTTGGTTATGTCTTGATGAAGATGTCCTTTGGAACCAGGAACAGATTTATCTTTCTTGAAGCACTAATGAGAACTTTTTAAAATTCCTAATTGTGAGCATAATAAAATCATTGAATTTTCTCCTTTTATAGCTTACCTTCCTTGTTGACTTTATATTTTATTTGTACCCCTTATTATAAGGTATCCCAAATTTTTAATAAAAATAAATGTGAAGTGTAAATGGATGGATTCATCTGTGTGATTCTGATGTTGGCTCTTATCCTGCCTAGAGTGGGGTGACCCCATTGGGCCTTCAGTGGACCAGTGTGCAAAACTGGGTCCTTGTCGAGTTCATATGAGGTCTTTACTAAAGATTAGCAGGTTCAAATTTTTTTAATTTGAGGAGCCCAATCACTTTGGGATGAATCTCATACACTCTTTCCATTGACTATTCCACTCCATTCACACTGGCCTCCTTGCTTTCCTTGAATTCACCCACAACCTCCCTAATGCAGGACCTTAGCACATGCTGTTCCAGACCCAGAATGGTCTTCCCTCAGTTTGCCTCATGGCTGGTCATTTGCACAGCTTCATTCAGATCTTGGCTTGAATGACAACTGATTAGAGAGATCTTTGCTGATGATCTCTGAAAGACCATTGCATCACTGTATGTCCCATTAATTCAGTTCATTTTCTTCTCTTTAGTACTTGTCACTGCCTGAGGTTCATATATTTGTTCTCCTCTCCCCCGACTAAAGTGTGAACTCTGTAAGGGACTCAGACTTATTTATTCACAGCTATATTCCTGGCACTAGACTAATACCCGCCACATAGTGAGAAACTCATAAGATAATTTTTGAATGATCTACAATTCGTATTTTTATAGTATCAAAAGCCTATTTGACTGATTTCAATACCTCACACACATTTCTAACAATAATGTTTAGGTCATCAGTATCTTTAACTGAAAATAACATCAGCTTAAGTTGGACAGACCTTAATTAAAATACTAACTTTGGCAATTATTATTTTCTCTATGGCTTTGGACAAAGCATTTACTGCTCTAAGTCTTAGTTTTTCCTTTTTAAAGTGGGGTGAGGAATACTTGCCTTACAGTCTTATTTTTAAGATTACAACAAATATTATCTCATATGTAAGCCCTGCATGGTGACTAGCACATATTAGGTACTCAGTTGCCAATGCTATTCATCAATCTTTTATTAAAAGCCTACTGTATGCCAAGTGCAATACCAGACTCTGGAAATGTAAACTCCATGAGATGTAAATTTAAAAAACAAAACAAACAAAAGGCTAGTGTAGGAAGGGGAGGGGATAGAAAGTGAAAGCGGACAGACATAATTACATATAAGCTTCATAATGTTAATGTGCTAAGGAGGGCATACGATTACCATGGGGTCACAATAGAGGGAGAGCTCAGTGATGATGGGGGACGAGGTGGGCTCAGCACACATTTCAAAAAGGAAGTAATGCTTGAATGAGCCTTAAAAGATGCATTGCCTTTGGCAGGCAGGGAAATAGTGCAGGGAGTGCTCTGCAGATAAAGCAGTGAGCAAACACCGGGAGGGGTACATCGAAAGTGGCATTCAGGAAATGACAAGCAGATTGGCATGGCTGAGCATAACATCCAAGGGGTTCTGTGGTACAGTAGAGTCCATATTCAAATGAAGGGCTTTAGATGCTACACCAAGCAGTTTAAATTTTTTTCTTATAAGCAGGTATAGTGGGTTGACTGGTGGCCCCCAAAAGTATGTCCATGTCCTAATTCCCAGAACATATGATTATTTGGAAAAAGTATCATTGCAAGTGCAATTAAATTAAGGATACTGATATGAAGAGGTCATCTTGAATCATGCAGGTGGGCCCTAAGTCCAATGATAAATGCCCTTAGAAAGGACAGACATAGGAGATCTGACACACAGAAGAGGAGCGGCTATGAGACGGAGGCAGACCCTAGAGCGATGCAGCCACAAGACACGAGCACCTGGAGCCACCCACAGCCAGGCAAGAAAGGCTCCTCCCCTAGAGATTGTGGAGGGAGTGTGACCCTGGTGACAGCTTGATTTCAACCTTTTAGCTACCAGAATGCTGAGAGAATGAATTTCTATTGTTTTAAGTCACCAAGTTTGTATTAATTTGTCACACAGTCTCAGGAAACTAATACAGCTGGGATTTTAGACTCTTTTCTGTAAGCACGATCTTTAAGCAGGGCAATTCTAAGGAGATCCCTGAAGATATGTGGGAAATGGATCCAAGAGTGACAGGGCTGGCAGAGCATTTATTTCAAGAATCCAGATGGTAAATTCAGGGATTTTAAACTAAGAGAGTAACCTTTGCCATGAGTCGGGGTGGGGTGGGTGTCAGGTTGGCAGATTCTTGAGGCGCTGCAGGCACAGAAGCTGCTAGGTATGTTAACTGACTTGGGAGGGTGAAGGGAAAAATGTTGAAAATGATTACCTAGATTGTGCTAAGCTGCCTCAGTGGAAGCTGATGTCATTCACTGGGAGAGGATTCGGGAGGAATCAGAGTTCTGCATCTGAACTGCTCCTGGACAGCCGGTGGAGAGAGCCAGGAGACGGCTGCAGGTAAAGGTTCTGTACTCAGGAGAGATCTAAGCTGTAGATGCTTGTCTGGGTCCTACTGGAATGTAGATGGAAGCTGAAGCTTAGGGAGGAAATAAAATTGTTCTGAGAAAGTGTATCGCATGAGATGAGAGGAGGGTAAAGACAAAACCTTGGAGAGCATTTAGACTTCAGCAGACAGAAGAACGTTGGATTGAGAGTCATGGGGAAATAATTGAGACGGATATCAAGAAAGGATAGGTATGGTCACTGGTGTTTTGTGCTGCACAGAAATAGAGAAAAGATGAAGCGTGGCTTGGATTTAGCTATTAGGTGGACATAAGAGAGACATTAGAGGTATTTCCCAGAGCAGCTTCTAAGGTGTGGTGGACAATGGGCCAGGTTGCATGGAGGTAAAATATGGGAGAAGTACAGAAGTCTATGGGGGAATGCTCTTTAAGGAGCATAACTTTGAAATACATTAATTAGAGGAAACACAGAGGCAGTGGAGGGATCCTTTTTAGAGATATGTAAGAGGGGAGATACTTTGGCACGTTTGTAGACAGCAGGGAGAGATCCAGGAAGATCTGGTAAGGGGGGAGAGACTAAATGGAGAGGGGAGAGGGGAAAACAATGACATGAAAAATCTGGAAAGATATGAGAAGAAGGGTTTAAAAGCCCAGGGAAGAGCCATGAACTAAAGAGACACACTTTCCTGTGGAACTGAAGAGGAGATGAGATTGGCTACAGGTTATATCTCCGTGGTTAAGGAGAGGAAATGCAGTTGTTTCCCTTCCTGCAGCCTGCTTTTTTCTTTCTAAAACAAGTACTAATGTTTTAAGTTGGGATGGGGGCAGTTGAGAAAATTGATAAAGATTTAGAATTGTCACAAAGGAAGCTAAGCAAGGACTATGACACCTAAGAGACTAAGACAATTTCTCTTCACTTTTGTTGAAGTTCACTCACCGAAAAGTCATCTGTTAATTCATGGCTACATCAAGATCTGACTCAAGAACTCTTCTCCCTTCCTGCCTTCTCTGATAGAGCTAGAGTTGAGTCTTTGCTTCCAAATGATGCATGTTTACAGATTGGACTACATATCATACTTCTGTTTACAATTTTTATTTCTTTCATATTTGTTAAACTGTCCAAGGATTAGAACTTTATCCTATATCCTTTTTTATCCACTCACTGGCTCAAAAATAGTACTGAAATGATGATTTAGTTATTATATCAGGACCATGCCCTCTATGTAGAGTGTCCACCTGTCAGTTTGCTGGGGATAGTTCTGGTTTATGTGTCTAGTATTAGCATAACTACTAATAGTACTTCTTTTCATTTTTGGAAGTGTCCTGGCTTGGATGATAATTTATATGAGGTACCTAAGAGAATTTACCTCCCACAGCGGGCAGATGAGCTAAGACTATGGAGGCTGGTAAAGAGTAGTTACCAGGTTACCAAGTCAAGGTTTGATAGTCAAAGGCGACAAGGTCAAGGGGGCATTGAGCTGCTTCTGAAGCCTACAGTATGGTAGCATTCAAGTTTTGCTCATACCTGTCAATTTCAGAGTTGCTAGAGACTCTGTAGGTACCTTCACAATAGTACGCAGGGCTACAGGTTCTTTCACACAAGGGCATCTGACATTGTCTCAACCAGTGGAAGAACTATCTGAGCAGAAAAATGAACCAACAGCAAAATACATGCTCCTCTACCACCTCGTCTCCCCACCCCCTGCATTCCTTCTCCAGCTTAGTCAAGTCTGTTTCCTCAAGCTCTCTTAATAGAATTTTATTTCTTTTCTTGTAAGAAGAGAAGAAAAATATATGATTCTGCCACTAAGGTCTATAAAGTCAACAAAAACCATTATTCCTTAGGAAACGTGGCTGAGGAGATGAAGTATAATCTATTAAGCCAAATACTTTGTGTTTGTGTATTCTGCTTAACCTAACAAACACCTGAGAATTAGGTAGCACAATCTGCATTATTATATGAAAGGGGAAACCGAGATTTAGAGACATTGAATCAGCACACAAAGCCATCCAGCTTGTTAGTAATGGGATGAGATTCGAGCCAAGAGTTATAGAATCTCAAGCTTCCCTCTTTCAAATACCAGGGCCTTACATAGGAAACTCAGCTGTGGTCAACTAAGAATCTTTCAACTCGAAATGAGTTGTCACCATACTTCCCTTGAACGTACCCATATTGATGAATTTTGCCACTGCCATTTGCGTGCGCGATAACAGTATAATGAAGAAGTAATTTCACGCTGTTGGGGTAACTGGAGTATGAACGAAGACTGTGCACTGATCATTGTAGAGTGGTGGTTTCTGTTTGTTTATTTGTTTGGTTTTGTTTGATTACAGACACTATGAATTATGGACACTGTGAGGAATGTGACGTGTTTCTGGCAAAGCCTCTCTCTCCCTTTTCACACACAGCTCTTCTTAGACTCCAAGGCGCGGCGCGCTGTAATTAACAACACGAGGTAGCTCGCTGTAATACTAAAACAACTCGTGTGTAATAAATGAAGTTGCTCGAAATCTTCTAAATATAAAAGTAAAAGGGATAAATCTTGGACATGCCTACATTAGGCATGTTTACGCATTATTGACAGATAAAATTCATTTGGGAGTGACACAAATTCACTGATGAACATTATGTTTTTCACGGAGCATGTTTTTAATTTAAGGTACTCAGAAAGACTCTATTTTTTCCCCCCTCTGTTAATGTTGAAAGCGGTGGCAATGACACCACAATAACGCCCATCACTGTGATGTATAATATAGATGTTATTGCACATAATAGAAAGCATTCTTTGAGTGTGATGCATTTCTGCTTGTTGCACCAAGCAGATATAAATGTGCTTTACTGTGTTTCTTTTGAAAGGGCCAGTGTAGACGCACGGTCCAGTGTAGGTTTTGTGTAAGATTTGGTGAGAAGCTCCCTTTAGTAGCTGCTTTCTATATTCAATTTAGGATTCCTAATAGCTCTAATTATAAACTGCACAGTTTTCTATTCCTTCCTTGCTGTTCTTTGTCATTGCACTGCTCATAGACATTTAAATAGTGGAAGCTGTTTATAGTACATTAAACATTTTAAGCTGTTATTCTAAAGTTTTATACTTTTTGTGTGTGTTTTCCAAGTCATTTTCCTCTGCTGTCGTGTGAAACCATGCAACACAGTTCAATAAAAAACATCAGATATGTACATTTTTGTGAATAATCAGCGGGGCTAACAGCCATACATGAATCAGAGAATTTGGCTATGGCATTTGGCACAGGATGTTTAGACCATTTTTTAAAAAATGATCCTTTATAATTCTTTGTAAAGTAGTAATTTTGCCTCTTAAATAAAAACACTAGCCAAAAGGAGTATTAACTCATATTATGATATACTGTAGCATAGAAAATGTGACTATTGGAAAGCTAGGCATTTTCCTATAATATCACAGTAGGAGGAGATGGGGTAATTACTCCAATAAATGACCCACTAGGATGGTATTACGATTTGAAGAAAGAGATTTACCAGCATTAAGACAGCTATGTGTGCAGGAGGCTATAGTGGTATCAGGAGAAGGTTCTGTCTTTGTTTTCTCTTGGAATGGTCACACCATGACTGCCCTTTCTTTATGCTCTCCTGGAACAGGTCCTGTGTCAACCACTGTGTTGGAAGACCAGGATAATTTAGGATTCCTTCCCCAAAACATTATACAATCTTTCTTTGAAAACTGGAAGTGAGAAGTTAGGGATTTATTCTTTGCCGTTAAAACCACTGAAAAATCATCCCCAATCATATTAATTTTTAAGTAAAGACCCACTTACATCTTCACATTGAGCATGCTTAGGACACACAGTTCTGTATGAAAAACAAAAATAACTTTCCAAGAGCCAGATTTACAACAGGGAGAATGCTGCATAGAAAAAAGAAGCTTTAGATTAACATTGAACTTCCTAAAAGCAATTGATTCAAGAGCCTTGAGTGATGCCTTCTCTGGGAGGAAGCCATCCGACTAGACCTTCTTGGGGTGGGAGGGGCAGGGGGCATCTAAGCTGCTGCTGTGCAGGTGACCTGCAGTAAGCAAGCCCCTCTCAAAGTCTACTTCTGTAATTGTATGAAAATTATGAAAAAGGAGTCTTTTTCTCATTCCGCATCCATGAAATATTCTTTTCTCCTTCCTTTTTTCTCCACATTTCTCCCTCATTATTATGAGGTCAAAATGATCTCATAATGAGATCAAAATGGTCACAGCCAAAGCAGAATGACTCACACCTATAGTCCCAGCTACTCGGGAGGCTGAGCCCAGAGGATGCCTTGAGCCCAGGAGTTCAAGGCCAGCCTGGACAACATAGTGAGATCCTGTCTCTAAAAAAAAAAGTCACAGTCAATCAATAAATATTTTTATGCACATACAAAACAAAATAGCAAAGCTCATTTCACAAATTAGACCTTGTGAACCCTGAGATTTCTGATCCTATATTTACAGCTGGTGACAAATCATACTCTCCTTGCAAGCATTGCTTCCCTTGATTTGAATTCATGTTAATATGTACTTAACTACACAATTTGCTGATGCAATGTGTATGCTGATTGCATTCATGAAATGATGACCCAAAGCTAAAAAAGAGTTTATATTAAAACTACCATAGGATATAATTTTCAAGAATATTTTTTTCCTCAGGAAGCTAGACTATATTTCTGCCTCTGTCACACATATTTCTGTATAAGATCTTATGAATTTGTCTCAGTGTCTCTATTTATATAACAGAAAAATTTTATCTAACCCACAGCAATGATATGAGGCCTATGAGTGTCTTTTTTTAAGTATGAACGCACTTTTTAAACTGTAAAAATGCTACATGAATATATGTAGTTATGATTCCTAAAACTAGTAAACATTTTCCTGTTGTGCTAGAAAGTCATTATCAGACATACTTTTAATAAAATGAGTTAAAAAGAAACAATGGGAAGAAACAGAAGATCTGTTTTAAGGATTAAATGAGAATTACTGGTGAAAATACACTTCTCAACTTCCAGCACACTGTACCATTTACTTATTTTTTATATTTATTGTTTACTTTCTCTCTTCCCCTGCTAGAATGTAATCTCCATGAGGAGAGACATTTTTGTCTGTCTTACTTACTGATATATTACCGGAGCCTGACAGAGTGCCCAAGACCTATGAGGTACTCAGTAGATACCTACTGAAGAAACAAACGGATGGTACCATATTCACCAGGTTTTAAGAGGGTAGAAAGCTGTTTATAGAAAAAGCATACCAGAAGAAACGTTTAAGAAAAGCTCTGCAGAGCAGAAGAGAAGGCTACTCTGTGGGACATTTTCTCCCAGGGGAAGAGTCCACATTTACAGAGACGCTAGCAGAGAGCTGAGACCTCTGGCCTGGCAGTCCAGCAGGCTGTGACCTTGGCCGCCTTGTTCTCCAATGCATAACGAAGGAGTTCATCCAAGGAGCATTCACTGGACGTAGTGCCAAGCCCACGCCAGATGATACCAGGAATATAAAGATTAATAAACTGTGACTCTAGTGCTCTAGAGGCTCACAGCTAATCCTCATCATCCCTTCCAAGTGTTGGTCCCCCCACATTTGATACCTATCATAAATCTCTCACCTGGATTATTGCAACGGCTCCCTAAGTAGCAGCCCAGTCTCCACTCTGCCCATCCCCCACCCCAAGGTCTGTTCTCAAAGAAATGGTGAGAAATGTCTGAATTTCACTCCTGTGCTCAAAACCCTCTTATGTCTTCTCATCTCCCTCAGAATAAAAGGCAAAGGCCTCCCAGATGCCCAGCCCTGTCTGCGCTTCTGCTCCCTTGTCTTCCTCCCATCACTGGGCTCTCCAAACACATGTGCCAGGCCTGCTCTTCCTTCGTGGTTTTTGCATTTGTTTTTCCTTCTGATTAGAATGATCTCCTCTGGAATGGTCACACAGCTCCTCCTCTCCTCGGATTCAGTTTTCACCTCACCTCTCACTTTTTCAGAGAAATCCTCCCTAACCACGCTACCTATATAGCCCACCCTACCATACTCTCCGTCTTCATCCTTCTGTATCAGTGTTCATCACTGTCATGGCTGACACATAGTAGCTGCTCAATAAACGTTTGTTGAATGAATGAAGGTGCTGCTAAAAGACAAAGTGCCAGAGTTGAACGTAATACAGATAAAGGATAAATATGCCCTAGAAAGAAGCCCAGTTATTTAACAGAATGTTATGGGTGAGCAAGGAGAAAGGAAGGGTTACTCCAACAATGGTGTTGCGAGAGCTAAAAAGTAATCTGGAAAAATAATATTGAAACTTTTAGCTCCCAGTGTGTCATTGAAAGTTCTTGGCATCAAGTAACAGAAACCACTCCACGATTTATTGGGAGGATATTGTTGATCACGATCAATAGGAAGCAGTGATGTCAAGTAGCAGATGGGGAAGGTCAAGGCCTTCTGAGACTAGCTGCTGTGAAGCGGGAGGCAGAGAAACCCCAACTCCCACTGAGCACAACGCCTGGTCACGCCAACCATTTGCTTCTGACCGCGAATGTGCCATAACAACATGTATAGTGTGGGCAGTTACAACAGGGAGCATTTTTTTATTAGTTGAATATTTTACAGTGAGTATGCATCTTATTTTAACTAAAAATTTTATAAACGGAAACAAAATCAGATAACATGCATAAAAATGTGGAGAAATGCAAAGATATTCACAGTGTTTTAAATTTAAATGTTTCAAAACAGTATATATTGCAAAACATCATTCACAGACATCAAACAAAGCCTGCACGAACATAGCCCAAATCAGGAGCAACGGTTATCTCTGATTGGCATGATTCTAAAGAGTTTTATTTTACTTCCTTTCTTTCTACATTTTTAATACACATAATTTGATGACCATACATTTTCTTACTAATAAAATAACCTTTTCTAAATGAATAAAAGTATAAGAAAAAATATATAAATATTTGTGAGTTTGAGTCTAAAAATATAAAAATTAAAATTCATGGAACTGGAAAATTTTATTACATAAAGAGCTTCATTAAATAGGAAAAGCACTCAAAGATCTCAATAGATAAACAGTCAAAGACCACAAAAACACAATCTCTTTTGAGGACAAGTAACTAGGGATAACATACGGAAATAAATATTCATCCTTAATCAACAAAATGCAAATTAAGAAGAGATAATTTTATAGATTAAAGTAGCTAAAAATATAAATTATCATACCCAGTACTTTTGAAGGAACAGTAAAACTGCAGGCCTCATGCCTTTCTGGCTGTATTCATTCACCGAGTGGCGTTTGTGCTGAGCCCAGGCTCTGCAGACAAAATGCTCTGGTGCAAATCACAGCCCACCACCTTCTTGTTGCATACCCTGGGCATAGGCCCAATCTCTCCTGAGCTGTAAAATAGGGATAATATTAGTACCTCGTGATTTTTCCTATTGGGACGCTTTAATAAGTCAGTACCTATAAATCTTTTAGAATAGTAAACGCTCAATAAATATTAACTATCAATTATTGACGATACGTCAACCAGGATTCCAACAGGAAACAAATGCCACCTACAAAGTAGCATAATTCAAGGAGAGTTTATTTTCAAAAGAGTTAATTACAAAGGTGAGTGCAGGCTGTGGGAAATTCACAAGGGATAGCTGAGGAACCTGGGGCTAACAGCAGGTGGGCTCTTACTACCCCTAGTCCCGAGGTATGATACATGGGAGAAATGACTGAAACACAGAATAGTTAGGTCCGAGAGGGGTCCAGAGAACAGAAACGACTTTCTGTCAAAAGACATGGTCAGCCTGAGGCAACCCCTTAAGTAGGGAACCAAGGGAATATGTGCCCTGACCTCATTCTTCTCTCTCCTTCTCTTGCCAAGGCTTCGCAGTAGCTGAAGCCAGCCATTGGCCTGTGTGGAGCCGGTTGATGCAGCCCGTGCAATTCAGCCTCTGGTGCAGAAAGCAGGGTGCACAGGGAAGAAATGTGGACCTGGAGGGTATCTGGCACGGACTATGTCCTGGGCCCTCTTAGAAAGAGAAGCAGAGAACAGATTATGCAGAGTGCTGTAAATCCGCACCAGATATTTCTGTCTTCTCCAAGGACTCTTTGGGAAAACAAATACATTCATTTTCTTTTCCTTGAAGAGCATCTGTAGCAGGCACCAATGGAACACAGGCCCTGGAGATCCAGTGTCTGTGAAGCACCATCAAACTATTCATATAGAGTCCCTTTTTAGAGGCCCGTCTCACACTCTGTAATGCTGCTGGTTAGGCGTCACTTGGCGGACTGACATACTTTGCGCAAATGGGTAAGGACAGTCCACAAGCATCAGAGAAAAATGTGATGAGTTCTAAGTCCCATATAAGATGGAAATGACTGTGGTAGGGGCTCAACACCTCATCCTCAATGGCAAATCACTTCATGGTTAATGAGCAACAATCAGTCATGGTTATTGACCAATGGTCACTTTTATCGGATTGAAATACACCCTTGCCAGATCATCTCTTAAAACTTCAGGCCCCAAAGTGCAAACAAGCAGTAAATAAAGCTCAATAAAGCAGTGGTAAATTAGGCAGATTACTGAATATTGAATTAAATAATATGCATTTCATAAAAGCATAAAAATACATATATGGCAATTCCATAGCTAAAACAACTGAGCAAATTTGAAAAATAATTAGAATTCACCGTTGCACATAGGGTTTTTGAGTTTTTTTGTTTGTTTGTTTTTGCCTTTGAATCTTTCAAGTACTAAAGAATACATGGACCAAAAAAATCCAATGAGAATACATAGATCAAAAAAATCCAATGCATTAAAGTAAAGATGAATTTTCTCTAAGCCATTGTAAAAAAGTGCATATACTTCCTCCATGAAAGCTCTTGGATTTAAAATACAGGAGAAAATGACAACAGTGACAATGACAAATCTCCAGGTTTCCTCATTTCATCCCAGGATGCTCTTGGTGCTCGTTCTCCTCATCTCCTCATTTCTATTCTCCTTTGTTTCTGGCAGCTCCTCTCTCCCCTTCTCCTCTCTCTGGGTCTGCATTCAGATTGCCTCCAGGAAATGAAAGGTAAGAATTGTGCACCATTTTCACTTTCCTCCTCGCAGGGAAACTATCACACAGGAAAAGCAGGGGCGACGCACCACCACTGAGCTAGCTAGAGTGCTCTGCCTTGTGAGTGAAATCAAAGGAGAGAAAAAGTACATCACTTGGCAATACCCAGAGCAATTGCAAGGATAAAGGACTTGCTACAGTAAGCCTTAGCCCAAGCCCTTTCTCTGGACTTCCCCAGAAACAATTTATTTTTCTTCTTCATTCCAAATTACCAACAATCTAGAATAAAAGGACTAAAATTTAAAAAATCACTTTTATCCTACCGATATGTAGGAAAATATTACTGGCTCTAACTTTATAAATAACACCTTTATTTAGATTTACTATTACTACTTATATTTCTAAATAATCATCATTATGTGGTTATATTTATTGAAGTAGATTATCAAAATGCATGACATAGTCTTTCCATTAACTCTTTCACATTAATGAGTTGCTATTTAGTAAATTACTATTTCCCAGCACTAAAAGGAAGGAAGCCAGTGGCCTAAATGATTTTCCAAAGTGCCTATTAATAAACACCCAAGGCATATATTAAAATGCTAGAATGCAAAGGTCTTTGGGAAGTACATAAGCATGTGAACTGGGATTTTTACAAATGTGCATTAACACTTTCATGACTATAGTAGACTGCTCAGTAAGTTCCTGTTCTAGGTTTTCTATCACTTCACTTATTGGTATATTCCTATTTATAGGAATTTTAAAGATTTTGACTGAACCAAAGCTTTCTAGTTTCATTGTTTTCTTGAGAAATATTAAATGGTACTGTACATTTTTTATTAAAGATTTCCTGATGCTGTTGCCTCATTTTTCACTTCAGTCTGTTAGAAGCAAAGACAGAAAGGACTTATAACAAGCATAGGTGGTAAGGTTTTATCCTTGCTAAGTTCTTGAGATATTTATGAACCTAATTGTTGAAAAGCATAGTCTATTTAATTCAGTTGCTATGGTTCCTTCTTAAAGGTGGTGAATTTAAGATCTTTTTGTTTTTTTTAAAAAAAATTATTTCATATTTTTGGCACCAGCAGGTGATAGAATAAAGTTTTTTTAAAAAAAATTTAAGCAGTTTATGTAGAGAATTGTGGATTCACATGCAATTATAAAAAATAATTCAGAGATACCCCATGTAACACCTCCAATGACATTTTTCAAAACTATAGTACAATATTGTACCCATAAGAGAGACATAGACACAATCAAGATATAGAATATCTCCATCACACAAGGATCCTCTTGTTGCCCTTTGATAGCCACAGTCCCTTCCCTCTAGCCCTTACCCCCTTTCTAACCCCTGGCAACGTGTTCTCTGTTTCTATCACTTTGTCTTCCATGAATGCTGATAACTTGAATCATACAATATTTCACCTTTTGGGATTGGATTTTTTTCTCATTAAGCATAATTCTCTGGAGATTCATTTGAGTTGATGCCTGTATCAATAGTTCACTCCCTTTTATAGCTAAATAGTATTCCATGCCATAGATGTTCCAGGGTTTGTTTAACTGTTCACCCATTGAAGGTCAACGGGGTTGTTTCCAGTTTTTGGCTTTTATGAATAAGCTGCTATAAACATTTATGGGCAGGTGTTGGTAGGCACATAAGTCTTCATTTCTTTGGTGTAAAAGTCCACAAGTGTAATTGCTGGGTCATATGTTAGGTGCGTGTTTAGTTTTTTTAAGAAACTGCCAAATTGCTTTCCAAAATGATTGTACTATTTTATATTCCCACCAGTAAAATAGGAGTAATCTAGTTTCTCTGCGTCTTCGCCACCATTTGGTGCTGTCACTAATTTTATTCTTTTAATTTTAGTCATTCTGATAGGTGTGTAGTTGCATCTATTTGCAGTTTTAATTTGTGTCTACCTAATGGCTAATGATGTCAATACCTATTCATGCATTTATTCCCTATCTGTGTATCTTCTTCAGTGAAATGCCTTTTTATATCTTTGTTCATGTTCTAATTGGATAGTTTGCTTTTTAACTGTGGAAATTGAAAGGTTTTTTAATATATATTCTAGATAACATCGTTTGTCACATATGTGGTTTGCAAATATTTTTTCCCACTGTGCAGCTTATCTCATCATTCTTTTAGCAGGGTATTTTGCATAGTAAATTTTCTAATTTTGATGGTCTACTTTATCATTTTTTTCCTTTTATGTATTATGGCCTTTGTGTCAAGTCTAAAAATTTTTTTGCCTAGGCCTACATGCCAAAACTTCTCTAATTTTTTTTCTAAAACTTTTATAGTTTTATGTTTTACATGTAAGCTTGTGATTAATATTGAGTTATTTTTGAGTGATATTTTTGTATAAGTTGTGAGGTTTTCTTCCTCCCTCCCTTCCTTCCTTTCTTCCTTCATTCCTTTGTATGGGTGGGCAAGTGCTTCAGCACCATTTGCTGAAAAATTTGTCTTTTCTGCACTGAATTACTTTTGCAGTCAAAACTTAAAACTTTTACACTTTTGTCAAAATGGTGTACTTTTGTACCTTTGTCAAAACTCAGCCAAATTTGGGTGGGTATATTTCTGAGTCTCTCCTCTTTTCCAGTGATCTCTGTGTCTTCCCCTTCACCAAACCACAGTCTTGATTATGTAAGTCTTGAAATCTGAGCGACTGATTCCTCCCATTTTCTTCTTCATTTTTTAAAAATAAAATTGTATTAGTTGCTTTGATCATCTGTATCTACAAAAAAAACTCATTCTGGGAGTTTGATAAGTGTAATGTTAAAACTGTATATTAATTTGGAGAGAATTAACATCTTTAGTATGCCGAGACTTCCAAGCCATCATCACTGTATATCTCTCTAAGTCTTCTTCGATTCCTTTCATCACCACTGTGCAGTGTTCCAGATACAAGTCCCATACATGCTTTGTCAGATTTACACCTAAGTATTGCATTTACTTTGAGTGATTGTAACTTGTACTGTATTTTTTATTTTCATTGTGCTCATTGCTAGTAGTTAAAAATACAATTAACTTTCGTGTTTATTTTAAGTCCTGCCACCTTGCTGAGCTTACTTATTAGTTTGAGGAGTATTTTGTAAATTCCTGAGGATTTTTCATGTACACAATCATGTTATCTGAAAATAAGAACAGTTTTATTTCTTTCCTTCTTGTCAGTATGCATTTTATTTCCTTTTCTTACCTTATTGCACTGGCGAAACTTCTAACACTATGTTGAATAACAGTGGTAAGACAAGATATCCTCACTTTTTCCCTATCTTAGGGAAAACATTATCTTTCACCATGATGTATAATGTTATCTATAAGGGTTTTTTGTGGATGGGCTTTATCAATTTGAGGAAATTCCCCTCTATTCTAATTTTTCTTGGAGTCTTTAATCATAAATAAATGTTAAATTTTTCAAATGTCTTTCTCCATTAACTGGTCTGGTCATGTAATTTTTCTACTTTAGCCTGTTAAAATGGTGGATTATATTGATTGGTTTTGAATCCCTAACCAACCTTTCATCCCTGGGTGGGAAAAAAACTGCACTTGGTCATGATGTATAATCCCTTGTATATATTGGGAATACTCTTTGCTAATATTTGGTAAAGATATTTTTATCTGCATTAGTGAGGCATATTGGTCTATGGTTTTCTTTTATTTTTTTTTTGTACAGTCTTTGTCTGGCTTGGGTATCGGAATAACACTAGCTTCACAAAATGAATTAGGAAATGTTCTCTCCTCTTCTATATTTTCTAGAAGAGTTTAGTGTTACTTCTTCTTTAGATATTAAGTAGAATGTTATAGTGAAATAACCTAGGTTTGGAGACTTGTTCTTTGGAATTTTAAAAATTATAAATTTAATTACCTTAAGGTTAAAGGGCTTCAAATTATATATTTCCTATTGGGTCAGTTGTGCTAGATTGTGATTATTGAAGAATTGGTCCATTTGATCTAAGCCGTCAAATTTAGGTGTGTGGTGATGTTCTCAGTATTCTCTCGGGTCTGTAGCAATATCTTCTATTTATGATATTGGTAATTGGTGTATTTTTTCTTTTCATTGTCACTCTTTAGAGTCATTTTATTGATTTTCAAACAACTAGCTCTTTGTTTCACTTAGTTTATCTATTTTTCAGTTTTAAATTTCATTGATTTCTGTAATTTATTATTGCATTCCTTCTGCCTCTTTTGAGTTTATTTCACTTTTCTTTTCCTAGGTTCTTAATTTGGGTGCTCAGATTATTGATTTGAGAGCTTTCCTATTTTCTAATGTAGACAATAGGTGTGATAATTTCTCTCTCAGCACTGCTTTGGTTGTGTTGTACAAATTTTAATATGTTGTATTTTCATTCTTTTCTATGTATTATTTTTTTCCCTTGAGACTTTCTTTTTGACCCGTGGATTATTTAGAGGTGTATAAGTTTGCATGTGTTTGAAGATATAAAAAATTTTCTTGTTGATATCTAATCTGATTACCTTTGGTTGGAAATTTCTTGAGGTTTGTTTGATGGTCCAGGACAGGGGTGGGGAACCTGCGACCTTAAGGACACATATTGCCTTCTAGGTCCTTAAGTGCAGCTTTTTGACTGAATCCAGATTTTATGGAGCAAATCCTTTTATTTTTATTAATACATTTTTATTTGTCTTTTATATTTTTATTTTATTTTAAAATGAACATATTTAAAATATCAAAGAATAAAGTAAGTTTCAACAAAATATTCCTCCTAGATTGACCAGCACAATTAGAACATTAGTAAGCCCTAGGGCTAAATTGATGGTTGTGATGCTCATGATGTAGTTCTAACTTCCTCTGGCTGGCTGGCACCACTAGTGCACGAGGGTGGTTGGCAAGAGTTTATGGGGATGGAGTATGCCAGTCTGTTATCATATTTTGACAATGGTGTCCTGTGTTTCTGTTTGAAGTGGAATTTATGAATAGTTGCACAGCTCAATAGTATTTTTTAATTCTGTTTGCTTAACAGCCCATCATGTCAAAGAAGAGAATGCTGAAGGAAGAAAACAGATTTTTAATGAGGATTGGGAGTTGCAATATTATCTTGTTTCTGCTGAAGATGAGATGATTTGCTTGCTTTGTGATTGTGCAATATCAGCATTAAAGAAATTCAATGCTCATCAGCATTATCACACTCATAAGGACCACAGATATTTTAAATTAGAGGGAGAGGTGTGAAAGGTTGTATTGCAGAAATTAAAAGATGCAAAAAAAACAAAAACAATTCTTTCAAGCAGCAATAAGACCTGGAAACAATGCCACTGAAGCAACTTATAAAGTAGCTTATATACTCAGGAAAAAAAGGGAAGCCATTCAGTGATGTAGAAATTGTGAAATAATGTATTGTTGAAGTTGTGGGATGCTTAGATCCTGATTACATTTCAAAGTACAAACAACTGCCTCTTTCAAGGAGAACCATAACTGATCAGCAGCATGAATTAGCCTTCAACTTAATAGAACAACCTCATGTAATACTTCAAAAGGAAAATATACATTATTCAATCACTTTGGATGAATCAACTGATACTACTGACTTGGCACAGGTTTTGTACTTCATTCAGGTCATAACAGAAGATTTTCTTTGCTATGAAGAGTTACTTTCTTTGGGCACTCTTGAGAACAGAGCATGGGGAATAGACATCCTCAACAACTTTCAAGATAAATGTCATGAAGTTGGACTGAATTTCGTAAATTTAGTGAGTGTATGTACAGATGGTTTACCTTCCATGACAGGAAAACATGAAGGGTTTATTGCACAGATATAAAAAACAATACTAACAGATCCAGATGTTCTTGTTTCTTTTCATTGTATCTTCTTGTATCAGCAAAATCTCTGTGCTAAAGCTTCTGTTTTAAGCGACACTTTGCAACAAGTTATAAGTATTGTTGACCATGTTTGTGCAACTGCAACATGGCATTGCCAGTTTGGTAACATGCTAAAGTTGAACAATGAGGTATGCAATGTGGATTTGCCATATCCTTGTAAAGTGCGTTCGCTGTCACAGGGACAAGTGTTAGCCAAAGTTTTTTTTCTGCAAGAACATACAGTTAAATTTTATGAACAGCAGAATCAGCAAAGTGAATTATTGAAAGAAGATTTCTACAGAAATGCAGCATTTCTGTGTGACATCATGTCCAATCAAAACTACTTGAATATGTCTTTGTAAGGTAAAACTAAATCTATATATGATATGTGGCAAAAAATTCAAGCATTTCAAAAAAAGCTATATTTCTCAAAACACTTCTTCAAAAGGAAATTTTGGATGAACATTTTTCCCAGTTAGCAAAGGTCCATGATGAGCAGGATGATATATTTGAATCACTTGAAAGATATGTAATTGTTATAGACCTATTAATTGGAGAATACAGTGAAACGTTCACTGACTTTGAAAATCATGATATCACACTCATTACGGCCTCACCTAGTTGATATTGCCAAGGCACCTAAAGAACTATAGATGGAATTGATTGCACTCTCAGTAGATGACATTTAAAAAGTCATTGTTTGCTGCTAAGAAAGATCCAATTGAAGTATGGAAAAATGCAGTAGAATACCCCTGCCTTCAGCAACATGCCTGAAAAATGCTTTCTTGCTTTTCAACCTCTTATTGTTGTGAATCTATGTTCTTCTACCTAACCCAAATCAAGACTCCCTTAAGGTCACAAATGACTGATAACCATCTAGAGGATCAACTGAAACTATGGACCTTCATGGTGCAACCAAATATTCAAATGATTTTCCAACAAAAAGCGGACACAACAAAGTCATTAAAAGGTCAGTTAACTTTAAAATTGACAAATAGTTTTCACTTTTTGAAATTATGTAACTACATAGTAGTTAGATTTTTACAAAATAATGTACATTTTAAATATGTCTAATTGAAGTTTCTTGAATTTGGCCTTATTTTATCACAGCTAAATTAATTCAGCCTTCCAACATGAAAACGTTCCGCACCCCTGATCAGGATAAGTTCGATCTTCATGCAAGTTCCAAGGGCACTTGAAAAGAATGCACATTTTGCTCCTGTTGGGTGGAGTGTACTATAAATACTGATTAGATCCTACTGGTTAGGGGTGCTGGTGAGTTCTTCTATACCTTTGCATATTTTCTGTCTGATAGGTCTTTTAATTGTTGGGAGAGGGGTATTAAAATCTCCCTACACAAGGATTTATGTGGGGATTTGTATGTTTCCTCTTTGTGGATTTGTCTATTTCCCCTTCCAAGTCTATCAACTTTTGCTTCGCATATTTGCAACTCTGTTTTATTATTATTATTTCAGCATATTATGGGGGTACAAATGTTAGGTTACATATATTGCCTTTGCCCCACCTGCTCAGAGCTTCAAGCATTTCCATCCCCCAGACCCAGACAGCATGCACGGCACCCACTAGGTGTGAATATACCCATCCCCTCCTCCCCCTCCCACCTGCCCAACACCCGATGAATGTTACTACTCTATGTGCACATAAATGTTGATCAGTTAATACCAATTGGATGGTGAGTACACGTGGTGCTTGTTTTCCCATTCTTGTGGTATTTCACTTAGTAGAGTGGGCTCCAGCTCTATCCAGGATAATACAAGAGGCATGGAGTTCTCAGCAACTAGGTTGTTGGTACATACATGTTTAGGATCGCTGTGTCATCTTGGTAAATCAACCATTTTACCATTATACGGCATCCCCCTCTGTCTTTGGTAATTTTGTTTATCTGAAATCTACTTCATTTGATAATCATAAAACTACCTCTGCTTTTCTTTGATTAGTGTTTGCACAATATATCTCTTTCTACTCTTTTATTTTCAACCTGCCTATAAAATTATATTTGATGTGAGAAGGTGAAAAACAGCATATATTTGGTAAAGTTTTCTAATCCATTCTTCAAATTTCTGTCTTTTATTGTTTTACTTAGGTCATTCACATTTAATATAATTGAGTATTAAGTCAACCATTTCCTTTTTTTTTCTTGCTTGTTTGTTCTTTCTTTTTATTATCGTTATTATTTTGTTTTTTTTTCTTCTATTCCTGTGGGTTACTTGTACATTTATTAGAATTTCATTTTAATTTATCTACAGTAGTTTTGAGTGTCTCTCTTTATAGCACCAACTAAATATAGAGTTGACTAGTGTCATCATTATACAAATTCAAGTAAAGTATTATAACAACTCCCTTTGCATTTCTTTACCTAGATCTGTATACAATATAATTGCCTTAAATATTTTCTGTATGCATTTTTATAACTCAGCAGACAATGTTACAATTTTTGCTTCAACTGTTACACATTATGTTAAAAACTCAAGAGAAGGAAAGCCAATTGAATTTACCCATAATTTTGTTTATCATGTTCTTTCTTCCCTTCAGATGTTCTAAGGTTCATTTTTATAAAAATCAGATTCTTCATATTGACAGAACTTCCTTTAGGCATTATTTTAGGGTAGATCTGCAGACGATAAATTTTCTTAATTTTCCTTTATATGAGAATATCTTTATCTCCCATTCATTGCCGAAGGATATTTTTACTGGGTATGTAATTCTAGCTTGAAAGTTCTGTTTTTTCAGCACTTGAAATATATCATGCCATTTTCTTCTGGTTTTTGTGCTTTCTGATAAATGATCCTCTTTGTCATTCAAATTGTTTTCTCCTATATGCAAGGTGTCTTTTTTCTCTTACTGCTTTCAAGGTTTTTTTTCTTGCTTTTAGTTTTCAGAAATGTAAGTACAATGTGTCTTGGCATAGATATTTTTGGTTGTACCCTGTTTAGTGTTCACTCAGCTTCTTGAATCTGTAGGTGTAGATCTCTTTCTAAATTTGAGACTTTTCAGCCATTATTTCTTTGATTACTTTTTCAGTCCTACCCTTATTCTTCTCTTCTCATGGGACTTCGATGATATGAACATTATATCTTTTGTTATATTCTACAAGTTTCTGAGCCTTTATTAATTTTTTTAGGTCTATTTTCTCACTGCTTGTTCAAATTGGGTAATTTGTATTGTTCTATCTTCCATTTCATTGATTTCATTGATTCTTTCCTGTCTCCTACATTTTGCTCTCTTGGACCATCTAGTGAGCATTTTATGTCAGTTACTGCATTTTTCAGTTCTAAAATTTCCATTTGGTTCTGCTTTATATCTTTTGTTTCTTTGCTGAGGTTTTCTGTATCTTTGCTGAGGCTTCCTAACTGTTTTTCATTGTTTCAAGCATGATCATAATTGCTTACTGAGACATTTCTAACATGGTTGCTTTAAAAATCATTGTCAGATCATTCTAATGCCTACCATCTCCCTGTTAGCATCTATTGATTGTTGTTTTTCACGTAGTTTGAGATCTTCTTCTATCTAAGAATGGAAATGATTTTCTATTGAAAATTGGGCATTTTGATGTTATGATAAGTGACACTAGATCTTATTTAAGCTTTCCGTTAAACTAGTCTTCTATGACCTTGATATGGCAGGAGAAGGAAGGTGCCACCTCAGTAGTGCCACTCAGCCTCTGCAGATACTTGAGGTGGGGGGCTTATTGTTGCTGGGCAAGGGTGGGATTTCTAGCTCCCCACATAGCTTCCACTGATACTACAGTGGGGTTGCCTCATTACTTCTTACTGGTAGGGAAATCCTGACCTTCCACTGAGCTTCCTCTGATACCACCCCAGTGGTAAAGAGGATGGACATTTCATTATTGCTGAGAGGAGGTGGAAGTTCAAGATCACATTTTGTTTCCTATGGCACTGGGTGAGGAATGGGGGTGATGCTCATTACCAGATGAATGAAAATCTTGGCTCCATACTTGTTTTTTTTCTGATAGCACCCTGGCAGTGGTTTGGGGCACCTTGTTACAGCATGAGCATAGAATTCTAGGCTCCCCACTCAGACTTAGCTGGCATGGTTGAGGGTGGGACCACAGTTTCTTCTGTGGTAGTTGGCTAGAGTAAAACGATTATTATCTAAAAGGTTTCTCCCTTGGTAAGCTATCCCTTTTCTCATCCTTTGTCTAGAGAGAGCAGTATTGCAAGATTTTCATGGGGCTTTTTCTTTTTTTGGTCTATGCCTGTCAGCATTTCTTAGTTGCCAGATTCTTCTTCACCTAGTCTAGAATATAAGAGGCAAAAAGAAAATGCAAGGAATTTGTCACAGTGTCATATTTTGAATCTTAAAGTCCCTGTCTGGTCTGCCTTCTTCTCTTTGCCTTTCAAAGTCCTCTTACATTTGTTTAATATATAATGTCCAGGGATTTTAATGGTACTTAGAAGGACTATAAAAATTATGTCCACTTCATCTTCCCAGAAATGAAAGTCTCCAGATTTTATTTTTTTTAATTCCTCTTCTAGTAGTGATTTTCAATTTCTTTTCCAAAGAAAATCTTGAACAAAAGTCAGTCAAAATGAGAATAAAACTGAAGTAATTTTTTTGTTGTTGTTCTTATATTTTTTGCTGTTTTGAGACATGGTCTCACTCTGTCACCTAGGCTGGAGTGCTGTAGCATAATCATAGCTCACTGCAGCCTCAAACTCCTGGGCTCAAGGGATCCTCCTGCGTCAGCCTCCCCAGTAGCTGGGATTAAAGGCATGAGCCACTGCAACTGGCTAAAACTGAAATTATTTGAAGAAAAGATGTTTTGGGCTTCATATCTTGGGCTCCTTAATAATTATTGCAATGAAGCAAGAGTAAAAGGTGTCGGATTTAGGTATAGCATTGTCCTGAATCTTGGCCTTTTTCTATGGCAATAACTATATCAAGGTTCTCAATATGAGCCAAAACTGTGACACTAGCCACTCTCCCCTCCTTTGTAACTAACAAAATGTATTCTCCTTGGTAGAGAAATATAAAGAGACTTTTCATCACTTCGTAAGTGAAAATTGTCAAGGTTGACAGTGGCAGTCTCTTTAATGAAGTTTACATTCATCATCTATTGAAGAAATGTGTCTTGAGTACCTACTATGCACCTGGAGTCACAGGCACTAGGCAGGGCTGGTTACATAACATGTAGGTACAAGTGAAAAATGAAAATGCGGAGTCGCTTATTCAAAAAGCAGGAGAAAATGCCATCAAATATACTAACACATGAAGTCTTTAATTTCACTCTCTTTCATGACCTGTCCTGGTGCATTTTGCTTGCTATTTAGTGTCACGCTCCCCCAGGCAGTAGGATACATCCACTTCCTAGACATCTTTTCTTCCCCCAGGATAGCCGCCACAGCTCAGAGTGGGCAGTCTACCCTAAGAAATTATAGCTTCTGTGCCAAGTCATGCTTGGCACCCACTCTAGGTGTGGATGATAGGTTTGGTAGTCACCTGGGAATGTGCCATGGTGCCCCCAGCCCTCAGTGGGGAGAACTGCCACCATGCTCCACCCGTCATAGGAGTTTATGCATCTAACCACAGCCCTCCCTGCACACTGGAACCAAGTGGGGGCAGGGGTATCAAGGAGTGGGCTAGGTAGTGCCAGAGTGCCAAGGGTGGGAGAGTGGGCAGTCTGGAACCCACATCCGGGAACAGGAAGGAGGCAGGATTATGTGTGAGCCACGGTTTCAATCCTGTGATGCATGCCCCATTGTCCCATTGGATTTCATTACAACACAATAAATTCAAAGATAAAATTTTTAAGAAATTTTAAGATGGCAACCACAAAGCATTAACCTCCAAACATGGGACCCTTCTCAGGACAAGGCCCTAAGTGACTGCGCTGTTTTCATCCCATAGAGCTGGCCCTGGCACGAGGGACACGATGGGGCTATGCCTTGAAATTCTTCTTAGGACTCCAAAGAAACTGGTTAAAAATGAAAACTTTGGTCTTTTAAGCATATATTTCATGTGTTTTGTTAACACACACTCAAGGAATTTGACTATTTTTTAGCTAAATTGTGTTGTTTTGACGTTTGGAAGACATTAGCACTTTCAAGTGGCTTTGATGAGCTGGGTCTGTTGACTTTCTTTACTTCATCATATCTTGGTATTATGGTAAAGACATGTATTTTACTCTCATAAATTTCTTAGTGATCCCATTATTATTCTGTAATTATTCCTTCAAGACAGAAACTAAAGTTCCATTACTCAATAGGGACTATTTTATTTCATCTAGAACAAAGAAGCTACAGCATATTTACTGTCAATGGTGAACTGAAAATCCTCAAATGGCTTTCATCAACATCCTTATTCCTTGTTTCTCATTTTGTTTTTTAAGTAGGTCTTATTTTTTTTCTAACCTTCAGTGAAACTCAGCATCATTTCTATGGAATTGAATCAATATGTCCATCTACACAAATGGCTAACAAAAGTGGATAACTTGGATTGGCATCAAATATATCTCTGATTCTCTTATAAAAATATATTCTCAAATGATCAAATAGAACATTAAAGGTCAAAATATGGATTCTATAGTTGACTTTGAGATTTGGTCATGAATTCTAATAATAGTCTTAATAACATCAATCATAATATAACTTTCATTGAATGTGGTTTATATGCCAGATAGTACGTTACAGGACTCGTGGATCCAGACTGCATTAATGTTCACATTTAGTCTTTCCATGTTGCAAAGTATTATTGTTTCCATTTTATATATGAGGAAGTTGAGGCACAGCAGAGTTAAATAATTTTCCCTAAGCAAGTGAGAGAGGTGCAGTTTCTTCCAACACTTAAGTTCTTTCCACCCCATGTAGCATCCCCAGAAATGTCCCTTCTTTGCAAAGGAAGAAATATCCTTATTTCTATAATTTTTTTAAAAAAATCTTGTTGTAAACATAGATATTTCTCATGGATGATTGAGTAATCCAAGGATCATTATTTGTTGTGTCATTTGGTGTTTTTGTTTATACATTTTGTTTAGTCATTGCAATATATAAAAACACTTCATAGCAAGAATAAAGTTAAAGGAACATTTGAAAGAATTGCCTTAAGATATTCACCCGCTTATCTTAAAAATAATGAAATTATACTATAATATTCTTGATAAACAGACTTGTATATCTTGGAACTCATGCATGGAGAATTAGTTACTGAAGGGAAAAAGGGACCTGTGATAAGTGGATTCTCTGAAAATATCTTTTGGTACAAACCTCAAGAATGGCACAGCAATAAGGGTTCAGGGTAGGTGATATTTAATGTTTGCATCACAAAGTTAATTTGGGATTTGCTTATTTTTCTGCCTTTGTTCCAGTGCTTCTGTCAATTCTGCAATTTTCTACAACTTTTATGTATTATAGACTTTACTTAGAATGTTAGCTTGAATCTCTAGAAATAATAGACCTGGATTATCACACTTTTCCTAAGCGAATAGAATATATTTAAGATATTCACTTACCTGTTTATTTGGTACTCTCTAGCCTCATAATGCTTCAATATTAAGAAAATGTTTTGAATTAAGTATGTTATATTTAAAGGAGTTTACTTATGTCATTTCTCGCTCTTGTTGTTGTTTCCCTCTATTAGACAGTTTGAGGAAAATAATAGAAATCCGATAATTTTTATTATCTTTATTTTCTATATTGAGAAAGAATTTAACCTATGGTTAAGAGTGCAGATGCCGCAACCAGCCTGCCTCATTTTGAACCTCTGTTCTGCCTTGCTACTGTGAGACCTTGAGAAAGTCACTTACATCTTCTGGGTCTCAGTTATTATTGTAAGGTGAAATGTTAACCACAGTGTCTGGTAAACATTATAAAGCATTAAATAGTAATATTGCTTGATTTTATATAGTTATTAAAAGCTGAAATCAGCTTCCCAGGTCATCTGGTCTTATAATTAACCATTAGTAGAGAGACAGAGAAGCTAGGGTTTCAAATGTTTTCAGGACCCTAGACTCAGATTCACTCAGATATATTAGATCTAAAATATACCATCTAATTCTTAGACAAGATCTTTTGCATTTACTCAACATGGGTGGATAACTGTTTTTCCACCTCTCTGAGTGCAAGATTCTCAGTAATTTTGAGCCCTTCTTGAGTAGTCCATACTTTCATGCATGATTGTTCAAATCCTTCTGTGTAAAGCATGTTTCTTCCCCAAATTGTTCTTATTGTTTCACACTCATCCCTCAGGATTCAGTTTTCTCCATTACTGCTTACTTGGAAAGACTTCACTGAGCAAGCTCTCAGCTCCCACCTGTTTCAAAACCAGTTTATACTTTCTTCTAATTCCTTGTGTTTACATTAATTGTCCCATTGGATGTATTTGATGAACTTCTTATATTTCTCTCCAGAGAGATCATTAGCTTCTTGGAGCTGTATCTTCTCTATCTTCTCCAGTAGAGTGGCCGTCATTTAAAGGAGGTACTATTTGCTGAGCTAGGAGTTGAGCCAGGATAGGTTATCTGCTTGCTAGCCTTGACCACACCTTCTCCAACCCCTACTTTGCTCTTTCTTTCTCTGTCCTCACCTTCTCGCTTCACTCACTAAGGGGAATAAAGTTACTGCACATACAGGCAGAAATTTTTTTTTCTTTCTTTTCCCATATTTGGGTCAGATCCTTGACTTATGTATAGCAGAGTAAACTGCAGGACTGCATGGTTGGTATATGATTTATCTAATGCTTCTTTTGCTAATGATCATAGTGTTTTCACACTATTAACTTCCAATAGTATTTTCCGTGAAAGATTATGAGGTATTTTGCGAAACAAAAATAGTACCATAGAAGACTAGTGATAAGTCTGTGGGAAAAAAAAAAAAAAGAAAAAGAATTTCGTGTTTACGTATGGTCAGAAAATGCTGTATGGCAATGTTGCTTCCTAGACATCACAATGTACTGTGGCATCTGAGAAGATCTGTAGTTAGAAACGAACAACAGATTTGCCTCAAATTATTTGGCCATGGCTTCTTAGGTGCAGTGTCTCATGGCGCTTGTGGTCTTGGGTTCAGACCTTGGAAATTATGTTCTTCACTAAAGTCGCAACTGTGACTGCCAAAATCTGCACCGGAGACAACATGTACTAACCCTCTGCTGAATAGGTGTTTGTAGGGGTTTTTTGAGGGCTTTTTTTTTTAGGTTCTCCTTTGTTAGTTTGTCCTTTAATTTCTAATGACTTAGGACATCATTTTCATTCATCCTTAAAATTTTTAAAGAATGTGTTTTATCGAAGAGGCACTAAGGAAATATATTACTAGAAAGATACTACAAAGTGTAGTAATTTTCAAGAATATTATGACTCTTTTTTTTGAGTCTTGGCATACCTTCCTGGGAGCTTTTTATTTATTTACTTTTTTCAATGAACTAATGAATTGTGCTTCATTTGAATGTTATGGAGCTTGTAGTCAATTTTCATTATTAATTTTTCTTTCATAATTCTTAATACATTTTTCACTTATAGACAGCATGACTGGGGAAACGTACCTCAGCACAGGTAGCCCTCGGACATTTGAATTTGGTAGTCAAGGAGCAGTATGTTCATTGCTCAATGTGTTTGCAGTGCAGTGTACTTTAAATTTAATATATTTTGTAATTTTCCCCTTTGTCTTTTTCTGAGACTCTCTACTTATTTTCTTATTCTTCTATGGCCAGCTGATGGGCTTATTTCTCTTGTATGTGTTTCCATTGCTAATATCTGTAATTCAATAGTCAGATAAACCAGAAATTAGTTTGTACCACATTTCAACAGAAAATGTTTCCTTCAAGCTGCATTTTATTTCTGAGCTAAAAGAAAACATAATGCTTTTACATAATAAGCTGACTTATTTACAAGGAAAAAAAATAAGAAGCCAAGTTTCAAAGATAAAAATGTTGGTGAGACTTCCCTGCTAATCATAGGAGCCTAGGTCAACACAAGGTCACGTCCACATCCCTCTGTTGGACTGCAGTCTTCATTCATATCCCTCAAACACAGGTCAGTTCACTTGAATAGTTTGCCCAATTGCATTTGTCTTACTCAACTTCTTGCTGATTTTACAGATACTTATGTTTTATGAAGACATAACAGAATTTCAAAATTAAAATTTGATTATGATAATCATATAAAGACTTAAGTATTACCATAAGCTATCAATGCCTTTCTGTGTAGTTCTTAGTCCAATAATCCTCCCAATCCAAAGGGGCTACCTTGGATCTGCAGCTTATCTTACCCTGAGCACTGTCAATTAGATCTCACCAAGCCAGATCTTCATCCTTCTCTAATAAATGTGCTCTGTCTATATATTTTCCAAAGTTCCATAAGCTGTTTTTGGCTTGGTTCTTTTCTGATTAAAATGAACTGTTTCCTCATCGACTAAGTGTAAACCTGATCGGATGTCTGAGGCCCAGAGAACCACCCAGGGCCATGTTTTCTCATCTTTGTTCTTAGAGTGGCATAGTTTTCCCTTCAGACCTAAGGAAGGAAATCAGATGAATCAAAGTTATCGACATACACAGCTTCTCACAGGGAAGGACAGGGTTGTTAAAGGTCCTGTTAAATTTGCACAGCAGTTACTGATGATACCAAGAAGAGAACATCGTGTTTGCCTATCCTAAATTCTGGGGCTAAGATACAAATGCTCAATTTCATTTAAACTTTCTTCATTTCTTGGTTCTGCTGCTTCATATCACCAGTTATGTCAATACAAAGAAAACCTTCTTGGGGATCCAAGATACAGCTTCCTTGTTGCTGCCTGTGCATTCAAACATGCCTTGTTTCCTCCACTACAGGGATAACCTCTTATGATTCACATTTTTTTCTTTTCTTCAATTGCCATCCAAAATTTCATTCCTCCTTAAAACTTTCCTAGTTTAACTAACCCCATATCTGTAATTTTCCTTCTCAGGAGGACTTTTATACATGAATTTACTCATGTTACAATTTCATTGTGAACTTTATATTTTTATCTCCTTAGCCAACCTCCCCCAGCTCCATTAGATTATAAAACCTTGAGGGTTCACATCATATCATCTGTTTTCCTTGAAATTCTTTAAGGTGTTTAGTGAGGCAGGGGCTCTACATTTCTCCTTTCTTTGCTGCACTTAAAGGATGGGATGCAAATATTTTCTCCCCAGGGAGGTTTTGGAAAGAGGAATGAGTTTTTCAGTGGCTAATGATTTGTACTCTGGGTTTAATGGTCCATGAAAGTCTATTAAGTAATAGCAGGAGAAAAAGAAGATTCCAAAGCATGGTAGAAGGGAATGAACAGGAATGAGGAAAAGGATTTCCCTGAGACTACACGGAAAATCTAGGGAAATGGACAAGGAAAGGGTAGGTTTTGCAGAGGGGTGCCTGGGAGACTAGGGGCAGGTGAGAGGGAAGCAGGCCCATATGGGAAAGTCCAGACACAGCTGAGAGACTGAATCTAATAAAGGCCTCCTGGACAGGCCTTGTTCTCAGGCCCAGAAGGCACCAGAGCTAAATCGTAGCTCAAGGCCACTTGTCACTACCAGCCTTCACTGGAGTTGGCAACTCTCCTGTCCTCTCTGCTTGGTGACAAGAAATGTGGCACTTCTGCTGCCTGGTGAAGTGTTTACTTTTCCATTGTTGGGCAACTCATCAGCTCTCCATCCGTCTGTGCCTGCCACCCAGGTGGGCCGTGGGACCTCCACCTGTATGAGTCAGGGTTCTATCTGGTATCCTGACATTGTTATCTTCAGCACAGATTCCTCTTCTGGATTCAACTTCCAATTTGCATGTCTACTCAAGTGTCATGGACATCTTGAAAGTGATACTGCGTATCCCAAAGCCAACCTCTGATCTTCCTCATCACAGTAAATGGCGTCTTTATCTTCCAAATTTCCTAAGCCATAAACCTGGAAGTCATTCCAGACATACTCAAGTTATATAATTTACAGAGGATTTAGCCAAGAATTACTTACAAAGGTGAGGGTCCTATCCAAAGAAACCACTATGTAATATTGTAGTACTTCTGAAATAATGACACTGAGAACCCAGAGCCCATTCCTAGGTCTGAAGGGGCAGCAGGAGTGAGTGGTTACTGGAACCTGAGACAGGGAGGGCTGTGTGGAAAGGACCCGAGGACTGTGTCCTTCAGTCAATGGATGTAGCCAGCCCTCAGCACAGTGTGGGAGTGCAGAGGGAAACACCACCTCACAGTCATTCTCCTCCCTACCTCAGAACTCCTGCACTGCTCTTGAAGCTATAGGGCAAGAGAAACAAAACAGAACAAAACACACAATTGTTTATGTAATCCTAGAAGGTGAGCCTCCCAAGACCCAGCGCGGGGTGGGAAAGGGTAAAAAGTGGATCAGGTTGGCATAATCTTAAACATTTTATTTACTCATATCTGGTAATTTCACATCAATAATCTTCATATAATGCTCTAGCATATCCTTAAACTTAAAAAATATATATATTGTGGGTGGGGGGAGTGGGAGCGTTAGACAAAACAGAACTTAAGGAAGAGACCAAGCCAGAGACTCCCTAGCTGGGACAGCGGCTCATGATTTCCACATAGGCTTTGTCCAGAGGCTGCCCTCTGGGGGCCCAGTAAGTGCTTGTTGACTGCCTCCAACTCTCAGCTACCGGAAGCCGACGTTCTTTCTGGCTTGTTCAGTTCAGTGAGTGTATGAAGCACCTCTTGAAGATTGGCTCTGCGGTGCTCGCTTGCTCACACACTGACACATAATCAAATGTTTTCCTTTGGTTCCATTATCTTTTCATCAAAACACTTTGAAAAAAATGATTGACATCACCAAGTTGATTCAGTTGAGAACAAACAATCTTCAAAGCAGAGTCGTTTCTCCCCTCTCTGGCTCAATAGTTTGCGATATTAAATTCATAAATTGAATTACTTCTGCTTCTGACTGACTTTTCTTGAGAGCACATATTATTCTCTTTCTTTTTACATAATCAATCATGGATTAAAGTAGGTAACACAGGTTGTTTGATACAGATCAATTTCTCTATAAAATCACGGAAGGGAAGATCAGACAGAAGAGGGTGAAGACTGCTGGAATAGAAGCTCTACAAAGAAAATCCTCAACCACTTCCTCCTTTGGCTCTCAGGAAACTACATTCTTTTCTCTTCATAAGTTATTGTGGGGTTTTTAGATTATTTTTTATTTTTTTATTTTTAATTTTTATGAGCACATAATAGTTGTACATATTTATGGGGTGCATGTAATATTTTGATATAAGCATACAATGTGTATGGTTAAATCAGGGTAGTTGAGATATCTATCACCTCAAACATTTATCATTTTTTTATGTTAGGAATATTCCAAATCCACTCCAAGTTATTTTGAAATATACACAATAAATGATTGTTAACTATAGTCACCCTATTATGCTACTTAACACTAACTCTTATTCCTACTGTCTAACTGTATTTTTTTTACCCCTTAAACAACCTCTCTTTATCCCTCCTTCTTTCCTACTAACTTTTCCAGCCTTTGGTAACCATTGTTCTATTTTCTACCTTCATGATAGCACTTTTTTAGCTCCCTCATATAAGTGAGAACATGCAATATTTGTCTTTCTATGCCTGGCTAATTTCACTTAAATTAACATCCTCCAGTTCCATCTGTGTTGTTGCAAATGGCAAGATTTCATTCTTTTTTATGACTGAATAACATTTCATTTTGTATATGTACCACTTTTCTTTATCCATTCATCCATTGATGAACATTTCGATTGTTTACATTTTTTTGGCTATTGTGAATAATGCTGCAATAAACATGACAGTGCAGATATCTCTTTGATATACTGATTTTCTTTCCTTTGAATATATACCCAGCAGTGAGCACACTGGATCATATGGTAGCCCTATTTTTAGTTTTTGAGAAACTTCGATACCATTTTCCATAGTGATTCAACTAATTTTCATTCCCACCAACAATATACAAGCATTCCCCTTTCTCCACATCCTCATTAGCATCCATTATTTTTTGTCTTTTTGATAGAAACCCTTTTAACTAAGGTGAGATGATATCTCATTTTGGTTTTGACTTGTGTTTCCCTGATGATTAATGATGTTGAGTATTTTCTTCATACACCTATTGGCCATTTGTATGTCTTCTTTTGAGAAATGTCTATTCAGATCTTTTGTCCATTTTTAAATCAGATTATTTGGATTTTTTGGGGGGGACACTATTGAGTTGTTTGAATTCCCTATATATTTTAGCTTGTCAATTCCTTGTCTATTGAATAGTTTGCAAATATTTTCTCCCATTCTGTGGGTTTTTTCTTCATTCTGTTAATTGTTTCCTTTGCTGTGCTTTTGAGCTTGATATGGTCCCATTTGTCCATTTTTGCTTGGTTTGTCTGTGCTTTTGAACTTACTGCGGGAGTTTTAAACCTTGTGTACAACTTCCTTGACAGTCCTCTGTTCAAAAGATGGAGTCTAAATGCCCTTCATTTAAATATGGGCTGGGCTCAGTAACTCATTTCTAACAATTAGAATGAGAGGTGAGATCACCTATGTGACTTTAAAGTGCAGTCATACCAGACTGGCTCTCTTTTTCAAGAAGCTTTGGCTGTAGGTGAGAAGTCTGTCTGTGCTGAAGAGACCACCTTGAAATGGAGACAAACCAAGGCAGCCTCACCTAGTCCAGGCTCATCACTGACCAATGGCAATCGCATGAGAGACTCTGAGTAAGAAACATGCACTGAGTCCCGTCAGCCACCAGAACTGTGAGACATAATACTAGCAAATGATTGTTATTATTTTATACCACTAATTTTGGGATAGTTTGTTAAACAGCAATGGTACTCAGAGCACTTGTCTCTTCCTTCATTACACTCTAAATGTTAAATGCCCTTGTCCAAGCCCTGGGCCTTCTTCTCTTAACTGTTATACTTTTTCCTTCAGTAATCTCATCTTCCCTTGCGTTCTCTTAGTTCCTCAGAAGTTGCATGCACTTTTTGGAAGCCCTTTTTTATATTCTGCCCTTCTGTGTGGAATACCATTCCTCCCTCCTCTGGTTCTACCTGAAACCCTCTAAAATGTCTCTTGTCTCAGTGAGCTCATATTCATCTTTCTTATTTCAGCTTAAATGCCACTTCTTCAAGGAGCATCTCTGACCTCCATCTTCCATCTGATTTTGATCCTTTAGGTTAGCGTCCTTGAAAAAATGCTTTCATTTTTTATTTATTGGTATTATCACAATTAGACTATATATGTGTACTTCATTTGTTTACATCTTATTTTTATCACTACTCTGTCAGCTCCATGACAGCAGAAATCAAGTCTCATTCCTTCACTGCTCAACACCCAGAATTTGGTAGTTTCTATATCTTAGTAGGTGCTCAATATGTACTTACTAAATGAATACATACTTGTTAAATTTGGTCTCTAGGCCAATGTTTCTGAGATACTTGTCATTTTTGCAAAAGTTATTCTACCTGTGACCTTGTGACCCTGTGATAATGTGGATAGACATCCGAGAGAAATCCCTACTGGAGGATAAGATTTCAAGAACTTTATTAAGAGGCAAGTCAAAGTCCAAGACCAATCTTCAAAAAAGTTGTAGGACCTTAGATTATGTTGACTTAAGGAATCTCTAAATTGATCTCTACTTTTCTATGATTTGTAGGCAAGCCAAAACTTCCCCTTCTACAGAGTCCACTGGGGCAGGTTTCAAGCAGACCAAAAAAATAAAAAATAAAATCACATTATTAGTAGGGATGATTTTCCTCAGTTTTACTGAGAACCAAATCATTATTTATTAAGACTAGAAATTGAATCGTATTCCTACTATTTTAAATATTTTTTACCTCAGGCTTTGTAACCATCCAAAGCAACAAAACAAAAAAAAAAAACAAAACCAGTTTTTATAGTTTACGTAGTCTATTGTTACCAGGTATCTTCATGGCCAACGAGGAAGAATTCTGAGAACTAAATTTAATTTTTTTAAAATTATAATTGAAAATAGAAGAACCAACATTAAAACAAACAGACAAACAAACAAACGAAAACTTCAACGGCCAGACAATGTGAAATGACATTCTCTCAATAGATAAAATATTATCACAATTCTGGCTTCTGATCTGATGCAATGACAACTCTAAAAAGCATTCCAGAGCAATCAAAACCCTAACAAAAACTCTAAAACAATCACTACCCTATCAAAAATTCAACTCTAAAACCAATATGGATGAGAAATTGTGTTCATGATTACACACAATGCAGAAAAAGCCTTTGGTGAATACCTGTCACATGCATGAAGCTCTTCACCACTATTGTGGCATCCATGACAATTTAGAATAAAATAGGTCAGATAACCATCAGTCAATCATATTTTCCTTTCCTCCTGGGATCAGAAACATCCCAGCTTTCTCCTGCTGTCCTGAGCCTGATATCAGCATCTTTTTTTTTTAACCTGCAAGATTCTGAATATTTCCCTCTGTCAATACTTTTAATAAAGAATGAACTAAATAAATTAAATCAACAGATAAAAGACCATGTGAATGAAGTAAGCAGTGCCCTCTCTCATCACTGTCCCTTCTGTAAATGATAGATTAGCTGCTCATCTAAAATCTGTCAGGCAAATGCTTTGAAAATCCACATAAATTAAAAAAATTATAAGCCAGCCTTGTTAAGTGGAAGTAGATGACAGCATTATGGCCTATGGTTGCATTTATTGAACTAATAAAGCTCGAGGGCAACAATCTTGAATTTTTGAGATGAGTGTTTTCAAAATTATCATTTTTAAAAAATACATATTTGTTTATTGTAATAGGATCCTTAAGTCCTACTGTCTAATGCTTCTTCTTTCTTTCTTTCTTTTTCAAAAAATGTAACTAGGAACAGTTCATGGTTTATGTTTGTATTTGTTTGTGTAGCCTTTCCAAAAATGGTATTATAGGATGTTAAGAAGTTTTAGGTTTTAGAAAAAATCTTCTTGTTTAAAAACGTCTTGAAATACTGAATTGATATAAATAGGTTTCTCAGGAATTTGGACACTTTAATAAATGCAGTTGTGCATTTGGGGAATCTCCAAAGGGAGGGCCGATGTGCAGTACATTCAGATCCACTTGATCTTTTATTTGACTCTCATTTCTGGGAATATCTCAAGAAACTAGGGTTTAACTAAACACTTCTTGGGAAACTTTGTTCCCCCCAAAATTCTGTAAGCATGAGGCACCCCAGAGGCCACCTAGTAAGGGTACCAACCCCATTGTGAGGGCTCCACCCTCAAGGCTTAATCTCCCAAAGTCTGTATTCCCAAATACCATATCACTTGGGATTAGGGGTTCAATATACAAATTTTAGGGGGACACAAATATGCAATCCATAAAAGCTGCAGAGTATGATTATTCCTTCATCTACAAATCTTTATATCTGCCCTGTGTAAGACATTATACTAGAAACTGGAGGGTATAAGCATGGATAGAAGTGGAATAAAAAAGGGAGATTTCCTCCAAGAAAGCTTCCAGCTAAGGAGGAGAGAGAGCCTTTATAGAATTAACTATGGTTTATTTCAGAACCTGCAACCTTGCTTCCCACCTTTTAATAATGAGACCTAACAAGAGAGATACACTTAACTAGATCTTCACCCATAGCTATCACCTGACCCTTTAAACTTCAATTTACTCATAATAAAAGAAGAAGGTGGGACTCCCTGACCTCAAGCCTCTTTAGCAATTCTCAGTGTCTAATCTATTGTACTTTTCTGTATGTTTGCAAGGGCAAGGGTTAAAGAACCAGGCAGCCAAGAGAAGAGATGGCAGCCAATCTGCTTCTTCAACATTGGTTTGGGTTGCTATTTATTTTATTATCAAACTTACATTAAAACAAGTTTTGTAATTGTTTGAAACAAAGGATCATTACTCAGAAAGCAGCATCTCAGCTGTGTTGTGATTAAAATACTTTGAAAAGCTTGAGAAGTATAGTTTTCTCCAGCATTGTTTTTCTTCTCTTCTACAAAAACCTTTTTGTGCAGGTTCAAGTGCAAGATTAGATACTAATTTTGATTCTCTACATTATAGAACAGTCTTTAACACAGCTTTGAGATATGGGCTTATCTAGAGGGACTGTTTTTGAAAGGAATCTTGCTATTCAAAGTGAGAGGCTAGCTTTGTTTTTCTAAATTATTCAGAATGGAAATAAAGGACTGATTTGCTGATATGCAGATAAATATCAGGTATTATTTAGCCAGTGCCAGCCTGCCTGAATATCTGAATATCTTTCCACTACTCTGGGAATAGTGAACCTAAAAAAAGAAAAAAAATGAGGAACTTAGTTTCCTACAGAGTAAATATAAGATGTTAGATAGTACCCCTAGGACATGAGAAAATTAGATAAGCTCTATTTTCTTGCACAAGAGGAAATTTGCCTGCTTCAAATACTGATAGAAAGTCCTCTCTGGGTAGACCTGTCAGAGTTTCAAAATGGAGGCACTGAAAATTAAATAAATTACTATCTGGTTATGACTACAAACAAGGACAGTTCTCAGTTTTCCAACTAGAAGTAATGAAATCACAAATAACCTAGAAGATGTAAAATACAACTTCCCTTCAAAGTCCCGCTGCTCCTCTTGTTTTTATCTCCACCTGCCCTACTAAATTCTCTGGCTTTTCATTGCACTGGGAAAGACCTTTCACTGAATTCACTATTCAAAGTTAAATGTAAAACTCCAGGAAGAGATACTTGGTTTGGTTTTGGAATATCCTTTCCTCTGACATCATTTCAGTTTTCTAATTTTAAGGCAAGCCTGTTCCCTGTCTTCAGTTTCCCAAATTGTTGACCCAGACAAGTACGCTTTCTCCTTTGCAACCAATGCCACCAGTTGCTTTCCTGCCTTCCCAGAGCCACTCCTCCTGCCTTTCATTCCTTCTACACTCCCACCTACTTTGTTCACATTACTGTCAGCCTAAAAGTGAGACCTGCCCCTGTCACCCCCCACCCTCATCTTTATAATTCTGTTCCCAAATACCTGATTATTCTAATTATTCCTGTCTTTCCCTTATGGTCATCCATGTAGAGCAACACTAGCTAATACTAGCTAAGGAAATAGTCTCTTTTGACTATGTTATGCTAGAGAGCATAAAAACCTGTCCGTATTAACCCTCATAGGAAGGACAAACCATCTCTAGAGGTCGCTGCTCAAAGAACACATTTTAGCTCTCAGCACCTCACCACCCTGTTTGCCCTACTTTCCTCCACATGAAAAGCAAACCCTTCTTACTTGTGACAAGGGCAGTTGCTTCTTTTGCCCATCAGCTTATGCCTGCTGTGTGTTTCAGTTGGTGCTGCCAAGTTCTGGGCACTGAGTAGAAGGAGCCTGCAGCATCTGCCACAGATCTCCTGGAGCCCAGGCATAGCACTATGTCTGCCTGCAGATCCTGCGCCTACAAGACCTTATGGAGTGAAAAGAAAAGTCCAGAGGAGCAGTATAAATTTTATATAAACCTCCAACCTCCACCAATGCCCTTCTCAATCTCCTATTATGCTGAGAAACAGAACTGAAACACAGGATGAAATACTTTCAACCACAGAGCTTTGCTGGAAGGAAGATTCCAGGTGGTAAGGGCAGATCTGAGCACCAAACAGACACAGGGTTCAACTTGCAGGTGGTCAGAGCAGGTGTACACCCATGTGGTAAAAGCTTAGGGGTTCTGAAAACATCCCTAAGTCTAAGAGCAATCTACGTCAAATGTTTAAAATGCTACTGACAGAGATCCAACCCTTTGCAGGTCTTCTGCCACCTGATAAAATGCAGATGGCTCCAGAAAAGGATATATTTTGAAATGTATTCATCAATATCATCTTGGTGCAAAAGAATTTACAGCTAGCTCCCCTTGTGAAATTCAGCATATTTTCATTGATGGTAAGTTGAAAAATGATTTTTCCCCCAGTAAGTGAGGAGAAAGAATGACAGGGAAAGGTAGAAAGGAAGAGTGAGGACACAAAAAAACTTTGCCAGGCAGACATCTAGTACGAGAACTGTTCAATGAAAGGAATAATCCAGCTGGCAGTGCATTCTCCAAGTTCTGGTATCTTGGTACTCTTCTATTCTACTCAAATTGCAAGTGCAAACATTGCCAGGGAATTTGACTTCTCTATTTCCAGAAGATTGTATATCATTCTAAATCCATCCCCCCCCACCAAAACCACCCCATAGAATAATAAGCTTTGCCCCATATAGAAAAATAACATCTCCATTATTATTTGAGGTTTTAAGTAAATTTCTTAAGACTTTGCTTAATTATTTCTCAGAGCTCTCTATGTTGCTAATTATGCAGAGTAATATGATTTGGTCTTGAAAAACCAAAACTCTAAGCATATGTCTTCAGTAACTAGTATTTATATAACTTATGAATTTTAAATTATAATTATAAACTAATGAGTTTTAAACATAGATAAATCATGGAGTACAATAGAGAAAAAATAGAAAAAAAGAAATTGAAAAACTACTAAAAACAAGGAAAGTTTACATTCTCTTTTATTTCTGACCTTAGTCTAATTCAGATGTCTCATTCTCAACTTATAATCAGATTCCTGATATTTTGTATTGCAAAGCGAAATTTAAATCAACAATGTCACTGAATTGAACAATCTAATTCTTTCTAGTTTTTCAGAATGACCAGATTCTATCAAAACTAGAAAGTCGTCTAAGTCAATCTTCCTTCTCATTCTCCTGTATCAACTCCCTTGATATAGTTACCCATCAGATTTTCTCGGTCTTATATGGTCTGTATAGTGTGTATTATATAGAGTCTTTACCATAGTTTCTGCCATAGATTAATCCCATTTTTTGCAATATACACTTCAATAAGTTAGCTAACTGGCTTTTTTTTTTTTTTAAAGAATCCAGAATATTTTATAAACAACTAATTTAAGAAGAAATAGTGAGCCCAGGCTTCAGATCTCGGTTGTGTGACCTAGGGAAAGCAACTGAGTATATCTGGCCTCGTATATTTTCAGTTAGAATATCAAGAAGTTGGGTAAACTCAAAGGGCAAATGTTAGGTCCATTTCAGGTCAAAATTTCTAGACCAAAAAGCTGATGATTAATTATAAGGACAGCATATCAAATTGGGAGTCTGAAGTTGCTTAACGTAAAGTTTCAAAATAGTAGCTTGAAAGTAGGGCAAAAATTAATGTTATGCAACACAAAATGAATGATAAATCATTACTTTCCTTAAAAGTAATGGATTGAAAATATTTTTAAACCATAAAATGAGACCACTTCTGAAAATATATGTATTTATCTTATATTTTCTCCTATAAAATATCTGCAGTAAATATACAAGGAAAAAAACCTTATTTAAATTTGAAATAATGGAGTTATTTTCAGTTAATATGCAATTCTAAACATTTTAGTTATCTACTTAACATTTATTTTTGTAACACTGATTTCATTTGCTTCACTGAGGTAAAATTTACAATAAAAATTCACTAATTTTAAGTCCACAATTTGATTTTTAAAATTGAGATAAAATTTACATAAGATTTATCAATTTAACCATTTTAAAGTATACAAATAAGTGGTTTTAGTTATACTCACAATGCAACCATCACCACTATCTAGTTTCAGGACATTTTTACCACCCAGAAAGAAACTGTACCGATTACGCAGTTGGTCCCAGTTCTTCCTTTGTGATGGTTCATTTTATGTGTCAACTTCACTGGGTCATATATGTCCACATATTTGGCTAACTATTATTTCTGGATGTGTATGTGAGGGTGTTTCTGGATGAGATTAGCATTTGAATGAGTGGACTCAGTAAATCAGATTGGCCTTCCTAATGTGGGTGGGTCTCATCCAATCTGTTGAGGGCCTGAGTAGAACAAAACACTGAGGAAGAGGGAAGTTATTTTTTCTCTGCATGACTGCTTGTGTTAGAACATTGTTCTTCTGCCCTCAATCTACGATTTATACCATTGGCTCTCCTACTTCTCAGGCCTTTGGGCTGAGACTGTACTATACCACCCGCGTTACTGGGTCTCCAGATTGCAGACAGCAGATCGTGGGAGTTCCCAGCCTCCATAATCATATGGGCCAATTCCTCATAATCTCTCTCCATATATATAAAAAACTTGTATATGTCCTATGTTATATATACTACATGAAACAGAGTTAAATATATATTATATATGTATGTGTATGTATATATGTATGCATATATATATGAAATACAGATTGAGTATTTCTTATCCAAAATGCTTGTGATCAAAAATGTTTTGGACTATGGATTTTTTTCAGATTTTGGAATATTTTCATTATATTTACCAGTTGAGCATCCAAATCTGAAAATCTGAAATCTGATATGATCCAATGAGCATTTCCTTTGAGAATGTCAGCACCCAAAAAGTTTCACATTTTGATGCATTTCAGATTTCAAATCTTCAGATTTGAGATGCTGAATATTTCTCTTATTTTATGTGTGTGTGTGTGTGTGTGTGTGTGTGTGTGTGTGTATGTATATATATATATATATATATATATATATATATATATATATATATATATATATATATATATATATCTTATCAGTTCTGTTTCTCTGGTAAACCCTGACTAACATACCCTTTCTCTAACCCCTGACAACTATTATTTTCTGTCTCTATTAATTTGCCTACTCTAGACATTTTATACAAATGGACTCATGCATCATGTGAACTCTCTGCCTGACTTCTTTTGTGGTTCAGCCATGTTATAGTATATATTGGTACTTCAATCCTTCTTATGGCTGAACAATAGTCCACTGTATGCATATACCGCTTTTATCCATTCAGCAGTTGGTGGACATTTGGGCTATTTCTACTTTTTGGCTATTATGAATAGTGCTTCATAAACATTTGTGTACAGATTTTGTCTGGACAATTGTTTTCATTTCCTTTGGGTATATATGTAGAATTGCTGGGTCACATGGTAATTCTATGTTTTAACTTTCTGAGGAACTGCCAACTGTTTTCCACAGTGACTGCACCATTTTGCATTTTCATCAGCAGTGTATGAATAATTTCTTCACATCTTTGTCAACACTTGTTATTTTCTACTTTTTTAAAGCCATTATAGCAGATGTGCAGTGGTATCTCATTGTGGTTTTGAGTAGCATTTCCTCAGTAACTAATGGTTTTGAACATCTTTCCATGTATATATTTGGCCATTTCTTTATCTGTTTTGGATAATTATCTATTCGATCCTTGTCCCATTTTTAGACTGGTTGTTTGTGTTTTTATGAATATTATGAGTTTAATGATACTTTATATATTCTGGATACTAGACCCTTGTCAGATATAGAATTTGCATTTATTTTCTTCCATGCTGTGGTTTGAATTCACTTACTTGATAGTATTCTCTGATGTACAGAAGTTTTAAATTTTAGCGAAGTCCAGTGTATCCAGTTTTCCTTTGATTGCTTTTTAAAATTTCTTTTCTTACATATGTGATATGTAGGAAATTGTTTTGTAATCCAGAAATCATGAAGATTTACACTTACGTTCCTATCCGAGAGTTTTACATTTTTAGCTATTATTTAAAGTCTTTGATATATTTTGAGTTAATTTTTGTATATTGTGGAAGGTAGGTATCCAAATTAATTTTTTTAATGTGGATATACAATTGTCTCAGTACTGTTTGTTGAAAATCCTATTATTTTCCTGTTAAATGGCCTTGGTACCCTTGTTGAAAATCAGTGGCCATAGATGCATGGATTTATTCATGGATTCTCAATTCTATTCCATTGATCTACTTGTGTCCTTAGACCAGTACCACACTGTTTTGATTATGGTAGCTTCATTGTAAGTTTTGAAATCAGGGAGTGTGAGGCCTTCAATATTTTTCTTCTTTTTAAAAAATTTTGACTATTTAGCATACCTTCCAGTTCAGTATAAATTACAGCATCAGCTTGTCTATTTCTGCAAAATGGCAGTTAAAAGTTTGACAGGTATTGGATTGAATTTTGTAGATCAATTTGGAGATTCTTTTCATCTTAATAATATTAAATCTTTCAATAATGAACATAGGATGTCTTCCCATTTATTTAGGTCTTCTTAATGTCTTTCAAAAATATTTTTTAGTTTTTAATGTATTTGTCTTGCACGTCATTGTTTAAATTTATTCTTAAGTATTTTTGATGCTATTATAAAGAGAATTATTTTCTTAATTTTATTTTTGGATAGGTCTATATACTCTATTGATAGTATATAGAAATATAATTTTTGATTTTTGTTTGTTGATATTGCATCCAGAATTACAAATCATCATGGCATCAGTGAATATAGTTCAATTTCTTCCTATGCAATCTAGATGACTCTTATTTCTTTTCTTATCTAATTGCCCTTTATAGAACTTTCTGTGTAATGTTGAATAAATGTCATAGAATAGATGTCTTTGTCTTATTTTTGATCTTAGGGAAATAGCTTTCAGTATTTCACAATTAAGAAGGATATTGGCTTTATATTTTTAATAAATGTTCTTTATCAACCTGAAGACATTGCCTTCTACTCTAAGTTTTTTGAGTGTTTTTATAATAAAAAGGTATTGGATCTTGTCAAATGCTTTTTCTCTATCAAATGAGATGATCATATTTTTTTCCTTTTTCCTGCTAATATGAAATATTATATTGATTGTTTTTCATATGTTGAACTTTCATATGTTCATAGATCCCTAGGATAAATTCCTGCAATAAATCCCATTTGGTCATAATAATATGCCACTGAGTTCAGTTTGCTAGTGTTTTTAAAAGAATATTTACATCTATATTTATAAGTGATATTGATCTTTAGTTTTCTTTTTTGGTGATGTCTTGTCTGGCATTGACATCAGGGCAATGCTGGCCTGATGAGTTTCAAAATTTTACCTCTGCTTTATTTTTTAGAAATGTTTGAGAAGAATTTGTTCAAATTCTTTAAATGTTTGGTCAAATTCACCAGTGAAGCTATCAGGTCCAGGGCTTTCTGTTGGTGATAGTGGTTGTTTTTTAATTATTGAGTCAAAAAAATTATTTTTTATAGGTCCATTCAGATTTTCTACCTATTCTTGAGTCATTTTTGGTAATTTTTTTGTTTCTAGAAATTTATTAATTTCATAGCATACATTGGTTCATAGTATTCTTTTATAATCATGTTATTTCTGTAAGGTTGGTAGTAATGTCCCCACTTCAATTACTTATTTTAGTAAGTTCAATTCTTCTTTTTTTTCTGATAAGTCTCACCAAATATTTGTTAATTTTTTGAGCCTTTCTTTTCTTTTCCTTCTGTTTTTTTCTAGAGACAGGATCTCACTTTGTTGCCCAGGCTAGAGTGCAGTGGCATCATCATAGCTCACTGTAGCCTCAAACTCCTGAGCTCACATCATCCTCTCACCTCAAACTCCTACATAGCTGGGCCTACAGCACACCACCATGCCTGGCTAATTCTTTAAAAAATACTTGTAGTTGTCAGAGCCCTCTGTTTCAAGAAAAAAAAGTTAAAAAAATTAAAAAAAAATTGTAGAGATGAGGTCTCGCTATGTTGCTCAGGTTGGGCTTTATGCCTTGGCCTCAAACAGTCCTCCTACCTCGGGCTTCCAAAATGCTAGGATTATAGGTGTGAACCACTGGGCCAGCAATTTTTTAATCCTTTCAAAGAACCAATTTTTGGTTTGATTGAGTTTCTCTATTGTTTTTCTCAATTTCATTTATCTCTGCTCTAATATTTATTATTTCCTTCCATTGGCTTTCTTTGTGTTTTATTTGCTCTTTTCTTTTATTTTCTTAAGATGAAAGCTTAGGTTATTAATTTGAGATCCATATTCTTTTTTAATGTGTGCATTTACAGGTATAAGTTTCCCTCTGAGTACTGGTTTAATGCATCCCACAAGTTTTGGTATGTTATGTATTATTTCTATTCATTTCAATGTAATTACTAATATTCCTTGTGACTTCTTCTTTGATCCATTATATATTTAACGGTGTGTTGTTTAATTTCCACATATTTGTGAACTTTCCAGATTTCCTTTGGTTATTGATTTCTAAGTTCATTCCATGCGGTCAGAAAAGTTATTATGAATGATTTTAATCTTTTTAAATTGATTGAGATTGCTTTTGTCCTCCAATAGACAAACCATACTGGAGAATACCCTATGTACTCTTGAGAAAGATGTGTATTACCTGATGTTGAGTGGAATTCTCTATATGTGTCTGTTAAGTCTAGTTGGTTTATTATTTTGTTCAACTATTACAATTCCTTGCTAATCTTCTGTCCAGTTTTTCTACCCATTATTGAAAGTAGAATGTTGAGGTTTCTAAGTTTTGTTGACTGTCCATTTTTCCCTTCAATTCTTTCTGTTTTGTTTCATACATTTTGGGGCTCTATTGTTAGATGCATGTTATGGTTTGAATGTTTGTCCACCCCTGCCCCCAAATTCATATGTTCAAATCCTAACCCCCAAGGTGACAGTATTAAGAAGTGGAGCCCTTGGAAGGTGATTAGGTCATGAGGGTGGAGCCCTCATGAACAGGATTAGTGTTTTTATAAACAATCATTTACTAAATTTCTTATATCAGTTTTGTTTTTTGTTCCTCTCTATTCTTGCCTACTGCTATCTTTCCAAGTTAATTCCCTTGTGACATATTTACTATATACTTTCGAATTATTTCATTAGTGATTGTCCTGGGAATTGTAATTAATGTGTTATTTTTTAATAATCTAAGTAAGATTAATATCAATTCAGGTTCAATGCTGTATAAAAGCTTTATTCCTCTATATCCACAGATTTAAGACCTTTTCAAGTTTTTCCTGAGCATGTACCCAGCCTGAGACATGCACATAACTTTCTAGATTCCCAGGAATATGTCAGAATTTTTCCCATCTCTTTTCTCTTAAGCTTCTGATTCTTCAGCTTTTCCTCCTAGGTATTTGATTAGTCTATTGTTCACTCTGATTGTTGATTGTTACCCATTGCCCCAGGCAGCAGAAACAAATACATTTGCCTTTAAATGTTTTTGACAAGTGCCCCATCTCAGCATTGGGAGACTTCAGACATAGGTAGGCTAAAGTAATCCTTTGAACCAGTTCTTTAGAGAGCCACTAGACAGGTTATAACAAACCACCAAAATTTTTTGAGGATAAGGTTCCCTTTGGTCCTGGCTTCTGTACTAGCTATGGGCTGTTGTTTCAGGCCATCACTTAGCTGTGTGGAGGAGGGGCATAACCAGGGCAAATTAAAATGCCATCGATCTCTCTTACTAGGATTCTGTTTTTTTTCTTTTCTTTACATAAGTGTTCACCTGCTTGCTTCAAGTGCTTGGTAATTTTGTACAAAGCTCCAAAATAGTTATGATAGTTTATGCTAGTTTATCCATTGCTGCTGTGGAGGGATGGAGTTTCTGTATTCCCTATTCTGTCATTTTTGCTGATGTCACTCAATTTGGTGATTTTTGACCAGTATACAAAATGGTGTACTCACCACTGTAATCATGATATAGGATATTTATATCACCCCCAAAAGATCTCCTGTTCCCTTTTGCAGTATTTCTCTTTTCTCATGCTCAAGCCTCTGAGACCCATTGATCAAATTCTATCATTGTATCTTCTGCTTTTACAGATTTTTATGTAAATGGAATCACTGAGTATGTAGTCTTTTGTGTCAGACATTTGTTTTAAAATCAAGTCTGCCAAAGGTAACAAGTGAATTCATCTTGATTTTCAATTGATTAATAATGAGCATAAGTTCCCTCCAGAAGTTTAAAAAATGGTGAAAAGGAGCCAGAGTCAATGTCTCATTCCAGCTCATTCCGAAATAGTCCTAACACTCTCATAAAATATGGAGTAGCTAGAAATGCATAAATGGTAAGTATTAAAGAATTTTTTAAAAAGAGCAAACATCATAGTTTGGAAAATAGCGCCCAGGAGAATTATGTAAAGGTCATAGAATATGAATAAATATTAATGCGCTTATCATGCAAAATTGGAAAAAAAAGTGCTGTTACAACTGAAATATTATTCAAAGACAAGCATTATAATTAAGGTTTTCCTTTTCCCATGGCAGTGGTAAAGAAATGCAGGTTTATTCTCAGCCTTTAGCCAGTTCATAATCATTTTAAAAATTCAAATGTAAGTCTTGTCGCAACAATGCTTAAAAACTAAATGAATAGCTAGTTAATTCCTCAAAAGCATGGCATTTGATCTGCTAAACATTGATATTTCTGCCCAGCATGCTCAGGAATTCTACACCATCAATTAGCTATTTTAACCCTCAGAAACTTACACCCAATTGAAAACATTGTCAGCTCTTCTTCTCTCAGGGAAACTAGGCATTTTTGGATCATCTATATTTGGGTCAAACTGTTCTTTCCTGTCTTCAGACTTCCATTGCACTATTTTAATAAATCAGAATAGTTTTTGGTAACTATCCTGCATTTCAGACTTGGAATCAGTGTGGACCCAAGGTAGCTACTCCATTCAGCAGCTATCATGCAAATATTTTCTTCAAACTATTGCAACATTAAAATTTTGGCAAACATTTAGGAGGCAACTTGGTTCTGATCCACTGATCCACATGCCAGGTAGAGGGGTGATGGTCCCAGCTTTAGTCTCCCAAAGAGCCACTTAAAATAAGAATGGATTCAGAAGTCAGATGCTAATGCTAAGATGTTTTCTCTAGTTCACTTTGCATTTTAACTCTTGCGTGTAGCAAAAGGATATATTAAAAGAAATCTATTTGGAATATAAGGAAAGAATAGCAGAAAAATCAATCCATAATTTTGAATGCTCTTTTTTATCAAATAACAAAAATTTCTGAGGGTGATATAATTATCCTTGTTTTTCTTTAATGATTGAAAAAGTCAAGAATAAATGGAAGATTCAGAAAGATATTTAGCTAATTGAATTGAAATTAAAGAATTGCTTTGTTTTTCATAGATAAATAAGCAGAATAAACATTAAAATAATGCACATAAAGTGTTTCTTAAAGTTTGCAAGGTTGGAAAGTAAAATGTCAAAGCCAAATTAGGTCACAGAAAAAAGGGCATTAAGAAATCTACATTAATATTCATATCAAAAATACCTTTCCATGTGAAAAGTAAACCATAAGAGATACAAGTATATAAGTATATAAGGAGTATTTATATAAATTATTTCTTCAATAATAAAAATGATACAATAAACAGCAAGAGCAGATGAAGTAAAGAGTTTGGCAGTGGCAGCAAAGGAGATTCATTTTCCTTATACTTACTCCAAGTATGAGCAGTTTTGAGGGTAGGTACGAAGTCTTGTTATTTTTACATCCTCCCCAAATTATGCACATTGTTAGGCAAATAACAGCTTCTCAGTAAAGGCTTATGGAAATAAACTAAATTTAGATTCAAGTCACATATAACTTTTATTATTATTATTATCATTATTATTATTTTGGTCAGTAGGGAAGAGTATACAATTCTATGATAAGAATGTCTTAAACTGAAAACAGAAGAAAATATGTTTTAGAGATGCTCACATAACATACTAATTCTAAGGCAAACATCTAGGATTTTCAAAAGGATAGAGCTTCACACATGAAACTATTTACCACAACCTGCTATTTCTTGATTTGTGTCCTTGATCATAGACTTCTTTTAACAGGAAACTGTTTCTCTCAATTCTTTGCCTGGTTAACTGCTATTCATTCTTCAAGATTCAGTTCAACTTTCACCTCTTCTAGGAAGTCTTAACTTATTCTTCAGGTTGAGTCAAGAACCCCTCTTTTATACTCCTATGTCACTTTTTTTCTCTCTTCCTAATAGCCTACAAGTGCTTTAAGAAGAACAGTGATATACTTATACTTTTTGTTTTTCTTGTGCATCTCCTAGTCTTTGGAACATAGTAGACACTTTATAACTATTTGTTGAATGAATTAAAAAATTTATGATTTTAAAAAAATCACTATACTATTTTATAAATGGTAACTCCCATATTTAAATCTGGTAATATATTTATTAATAATACTAAAAGTAATATTTCATCTTATATAATATATAGCTATTTACTCAACAATAGGACATGTGTTATTGTTTTAGGATTTGTGCCACTCCAAGAAATATCCTGAATGTTCAGTTCATTAGGTATTAGATAAGGCAGAATAAATTCAGCATTACTCTCTTCTCATGGAAAATACTTGAAAATAACAAAGAGAATATGAAACAGAAATGAACTTTTAATTTCCAAACAAAATAGGAAACAGCCAAGATTTTTGAAACATAAAATCAGAGTAAGGGCTTCAACAATAATGAAAATTAAATCATGGTTTCAAACCATAAAGAGACAAGATACCCATTACAGCAGAGCACAGAAAAAACTGGCACATTATACTTATTTAGGGTGATCTCCAAGACCATAAATCTCATTGTGACAAGAAAAATGGCTTCTATGAGCTGATAAGCAAACCTAGACTTGGTTTGGTCCTGAGGAGAAATTAGAACACACACAGATAAGCCATTTATTAAATAAAGATTCTTTTCCCCAGTGTATGTTTTTATCTCCTTTGTTGAAGATCTGATGGCTATATGAGGATGGTTTTATACCTGGGTCCTTAGTTCTGTTCCATTAGTCTATGTCTCTGTTCTTGTGCCAGCACCATGCTGTTTTGGTTACTATATACTTGCAGTATAGCTCAAAGTTTGGTAAATTGATCCCTCCCAATGTGTTTTTTTTGCTTACGATTGCTACAGGAAAGCTAAAGCTTTTTTAAGTATGGAATAAATACCTGACATCACTAAAATGAATGATGGATTCAGTCAACTACATGTAAATTATTCCTTATAATTCAAAATAAATAGAGTCAAAAGATAAATGCAACTTATATAATATCAAAGGGCTAACTAGCCCCTTAACAGGAAAAATGTTCCCACAAATGGGTAAGTAAAATCTGACAAAAGAAAAACCTGAAAATGACATGAAAAAGCAATTCATCAAAATGAAAAATGCTTAGGCTAATTAAATAAAAATTCATATTAAAACTACAATGAGATACTGTTCCCACCTCTTAGACCAACAAAGACCCAAATGTACATTGGCAGAGTCCACAGGTAGACCATGCTGGCAAGGGTGTGGGGGAAACCCTTACATGTTGCTGGTGAGAATGTAAATTAATACATCCCCTGCAAAGGACAATTTGGCAATAAAAATTAAAAATAGAGATATTTTTAAACTCAGGATTACATTTTCAAAAACTATATAACTGAAAAATTCACAGATGTGTAACCCGACATGTTAGACATGTTAGACATTGTGCATGGCAAATGATTTGCAATAACTTAATTGTATAATTTAATTGAAGATTGGTCAAATAAATTTATTACACTCATATAGGGGAAAATATTCAGCCCTTTAAAAAGAATGAAGCAGTGTTTCATAAACTGATGTAAAAGAGCTTCAAAATTAAGTGGAAAAAAGTCCACAATATTAAATGATGTATTTAATAAGCTAAAGTTTGCATTTAAAAAAGGAAAAAGTATATACACTGTATTTACTCATATTTACATAGAACAATTCTGAAAGTTACTTTAATATGCAACATCAGTGGTGACCTGCAGAAAAACTTGAAGGCTGGGAAACAGGGGCACAAAAGAACATTCACAGAATATTTTGTACATTACATTTTGGGTTTTATATTGTAGGAATGTTTTATTTATTTAATTTTTTTTAAAAGAAAGCCCACCACTTCCTGGCTGGGTGAGCTTGGGCAAAGTACTTGACTCTGTAGCCTGCTTTCTTCATTTTTAAAGTGGGACTGATAATATTGCCTACCTCGTAAGGTTGTTATGAGGACTAAAGTAATTAATCCTTGTAAGGCAATTAGAAGAGTAGCTGACATAGAAAAGTGCTTTATTAATTTTTTTCATTAAAATAATAGAGTAAAACACGCATACAAACAGACACACCTGGGTTCTGTAATAAGACAAGGCAGATTTGATTCAGAGTCCTGAGACAGTTTAAAAAACAAGATCACAGTTGAAGTGCATCCAAGACCAGGATGGGGTATCTAGGGACAGCAGCCACTCTGACTTCTGAAGGAGGGAAATTAGTTATCAGCTTAGCTTTTGCCAATTTTGTAGTATATTAGGTCATTAAATATGAAATGTCTGATTTGAATCAAAAGTGTAGTTTATTACATCTCAAACAAGAAGCAGTACAATTAATCAAAGTATGTGCCTAAACTATCGACAAAGTTTTGCCGTCTTAAGGGTAGGGTGTTTATGACAGCAGTGAAGAAGCCTAGAGAGTGAGTGGTGATGAAATCACAAAAGGCATTTTCCACAGCTTGTTGAGAATTTAGTATTTTTCCTTTCAAGAAGTCAGCAAGGTCTGGTGAATACAGTGGACGATAGACAGTTTCCAAGTCCAGCCTCTCTAGTTTGAGCAGCATTGTTTTTTTGCCATATGTGGTCTTGCAAGAGGATTAACCTGTCTCTGTTGACCAATCTCAGCTGCTTAATAGCAAGCATCCTCATCATTTCATCCGACTGGTTGCAGTAGATCTCTGCCATAACTGATTGACCAGGTTTCATGTAGCTGTAGTGGATAATACCAGCGGCTGGACCACCAAATAGATACCATTAGCTTTTTTTGATGAATATCTTTGGTTTTGGATTGTATATTGGCACTTCATCTTTATCCAACCATTTCTGGCAATTGTCAAAAAGAATCTATTTTTCATCACAATTAATAACATGGTGTAGAAATCATTTGTTTTTATGTTGTGGCAGCCAAGAAAGGCAAACTTCCAGACAATTTCTCTTCTGATACTTGTTTAATTCATGCAGTACCTCTCTCTCCAGATTCTTTACCTTGCCAATGTGTTTCAAATGGTCCAATATTGTTCGAATAGTAATGTCAAACCTTGCTGCTAGTTCACACATAGGTTGAGATGGATTCACTTCCACTACAGCTTTCAGCTCACCGTTATCCACCTTGGTCTCAGGTCGCGACATGGCTCACTTTCAAAATTAAACTCACCAGAATGGAACTTCTCAAACCATCAACATACCATGCGTTCATTAGCCACATCTTTCCCAAACACTTTGATATTTCCAGCTGTCTGCACTGCATTGGTTTCACGATGAAATTCATATTCAAAAATTTTTGACTTATCCATGGGTTCACAAAAATTGCTCTAAAAAAATTTGAAAGAAAATCACAAGCCAAACCATGCATTTGAAAGACTGAGAATGTACCTTCCCAATAGGAAAAAAAAAAAAAAAGAAGAAGTGTCAAAGTGAAATGTCAGAGATATCAACTCTCAAACTTAGTACGCACACATACTGTCAATACCACAAGGTGTAGGAATACAATAGGATTTAGGGAGACAAATTTATTAGCTGAGAAGCAGAAAAACATACCAGGTCACCTAGCTCTGATGGTCACAGAGTACTCAAGCCAGGTAGAGCTGGGCAGCCTGCACCAGGATCAAGGTTCTAGAAGAGGCACCCAGCTTTCAGAGCACAGAGGGCACAGTGGAAAAGTCTTGGTCCAGGAAGCCTCCAGGACTTGGTCTTTAGAATCAGCACTTCTATCATTGAGCTATAAGTCACAGCCACGGGGCCAGCTTTTGGCCGAGCTACTGAGCAGGAAGAAAACAGGCCTCTCAGGCTGTGGAGATTTATCCACTGTTATCCAGTGTATCATAAGAGATACACTGTTATGATTTCATACCCCTTTTGTGTCCTCTCCAAAGAAACTACAGAATATGATGTTAGTGAGAGTGGAAAGTTCTCTAGGTACAATCTCCTGTCATTTACTTTAAATATATTTGCCCAAATGGTGAGTGGCCATGGTGAGGTCACATTGAAAAATTTAGTCACAATTTAAATTTCATCCTGAAATTTCTAGAGATACCTGCAAAGGGGAGGAGTGCAACTTTTCTCATCCCCTGCAATGTCATAATAAATTCAATAGAATCTGGTACTTTGTATAATCACACTATTCAAATCGGAAGTGGGTCTTCATCCATAGGCAAGAATTAAAAAAAATAATAAAACCTTCTAAATCCCTCATGCGTATATAGTTTCAAGTAAGATTTGTTAAGTACCTATTGTGGGCCAGAAACTCTATGAAAGTATTTCTCTCACCACATGCTCCCTTACAGAAAACACAATGCAGAGGATGGAGCGATGGAACATAAATTCAACTCAGTGGTTTTGCTTTGACTTGAAGCTTGGGCTGCCCAGAAAATTCTTATTAATGGCTTTCCCTGCTATTTGTCAAAAGGTAGACTTCCAATACTTTTTTTTCTTTACATTCTACCATTTTCAATCCATGACACCTTTTTCACACTGAAGTACGGTACATGTTTTTTTTTTCTTTTCTTCCTTTTCTTCTTTTTCTTTCTTTCCTTTTTTTTTTTTTTTTTTTTTTTTTGGCGTTGGGGCGGGGAGGGGGCCTCTTGGTCTCTTCACCACTTCTTAGCACTTTCTACTCTCTGTTTTTTGAAATAGGAAAAAAAATGTTTGTTTAGGTCTCATTTCTACACTAGTCTCTCTGGTCTCCCGGTCTTAAACCAAAGTTGCTGATCACCTATTGCCTCAAATTGTCTCCTTTTGTCAACACATGCAGAGGCAAACAGGCATCCACAACAGGACGAGAATGGAATTGCTCACGAGACTGAAAAGAGCCATTTGGATGTTCTTAGCATAGAATAATAAAACAATAAGTTTTCATCTTTTACCTTCCAGCCAACTGTATTCCTCAATTCATTCACGTCTGTTAAAATACACTCTGGTTTGGCAACTCGGCAAGTACCTGAGCCAGCAAATTAAAACTCTTATTTTCTAATCAATTGGCGGGTTTTTTGCGGTCTGGTTTTTATATTTATTTTTTATGTTTTTGATGATTTTGATGATTTTGGGGATCTGTAAGTGTTCTATAGGATTATTATAGAAATTGCTGCTTGAAGCTTTCTTAATCTGGAAAGAAGTGGTTATGAATAAGGATGTACCAGTCACTATCAATTTTTCTCAAGCTGGTCTATGCCTGTTTATCCTTTTGCCGTATGTGATGACACGCATTGCAGTCTATGTGAAAATGTCCTATCTGCCAGTAGGAAAAGCTTAATAATTTATTTGCAGTCCATCTTCCTCTAGACAAGTGCATGCCATGTATTTGCTGAGCTGTGTAACCGGCTCTCAGAGCAGGCACGTGGTCGGCTGCAAATGGTTCTTCCTGACATCTTTCCATTTTTCATGGTATTGATGTGTAGCCCCGAATGCCTGTTCTGCATTTTCAAAATAAAGCAGAAGTGAGGAATCAATTGTGTGTTGTTGGGAGGAAATGTCATGACCTTGATTATAACTGTCTCTTTTGAAGGGGAAATTATAGATGTGAAATTAGGCAGGATCAGATTCAACACATAGCAGATCTAATTTAGAAGGGCATTCTCTTCTGTGGGTAATTTCTCAGGGTCCTCAAGACTAAACTGAGAGGGAACTCTTCATTCAGTCTGTGTGCTGTGGCAAAACTCTTTGCTCCTGCGCTAGAAGCATACTGGGTGCTCCTTTTACTGGATGAAGGGAAGACATATTTGTAAACTGACCTAAATTAATCTGACGTTGAATAAAAGTTAAGAAAATTATCAAACTTGTAGAAGTTTCTCTGTATCCTGACTTTTTTTTTTTTTTTTTTTACTAACTTTGCTCTCATTTACAAACATCTTGGAACTGATCAAAATGATCACCTTTTGCTCCAGAATGGAACCCGAAAAAACAAATGAACATGTACACATCAGGTATTAATTTAGAAACTACTAAAATAACCTCATATTAAGGCTTCTTTAGTCTGGTCTCAGGGCATAGACTCCAGGGCAGCATTTTGGTCTCTATATTTTGCTGTAGTCATCTTCACTTTCTTTTTTGTTTTCCTGAGACAATAAATTCCAAAAGGCTAACAGTGTATAATACCTGCCTGTGGGAAATCCAACAGAGTTTCTGGAAAATAAAACCAGAAAAAGCCTAAAAGAATTGCCTAAGCATATAAAACTACTTTGTGGAATGTTTTGATTAGCATCACCCTGGTTTTATTCAGACTCATGGCTAGTGCTTATTTTCATGGCTCAGAGGAATTACTCGGCAGAATGAAATTGCATCTTTCCTCCCACCTATTTTCTGCAGAGATTTCACACATTGACTAAATTTAATATCATGCCACACTGAGAAGCATGATTTTGGAAACTCCTCCACGATGCACGATGTCTGTACACAGCAGTAAAGAACAAGGGCCAGTGTTTTTCTGCACTGAAACTTAGTTTCTGTACTTTTATAGTCAGTTTTAGGAAATCTCATAATTACATATTTATATGCTGAATTACTTCATGTGACGCATCTTTAGGTGACATCTTGATATCCGTTAGAGAAAGAAATACCTCAAGTGTGGCTTCTCCAGTCAGCTTTGCAACTGATACAGGGATATTTCCATCATGAGTAAATTTCCTTTTAATATCTGGTTCCATATATTTATATTCAATGCAACATTTGGTTCTTCTTAGTCATTATATTTTTAAAAAATAAAATAAAAAAAGCTCTAGCACTCCAAAAGACACAGGGCTCATTTTGTGGCAAAGCTCCCTGTTTGAACAGTTGAAATATCACCCAAAGACAGAGGTTTTTCTTTCCTGTCTGGACCACTTGGGTGCTTGATGGAAGCACAGCAGAGCCTGTTCAGAGAGCACGGAGCCATCTTCTACCTACTCACGAAGCGAGCTATTGTAACCCAAGTGAGTTCTTTGCAATGGGCGTTGTGCGAGCACAGGCAGAAACACATGGTAAGAGCGTTTATGGGTCTGGTAAGAGCTGTCAGCAAAGACCGTAATGAGCTTAGGGAGTGATGTGGGTGGTACAGAAAATGTTACCCATCAGATGTGAAAACAGCAAAGTGCACAAGAGAAAGAATGACAAGGTGGGAGGGGAAAGGCAAATCCAAAACACAAGGAAAATATAAGCTAACTGTTGCAGTTTGGAAAATGAACAATTATACTTACATAACCTCCCAGCCTCAAAAAACAATCTCATGAAGTGTCCAGGCTGTGAAGGGTCTGAGATTTTATCCTATCCACACCTAGCAAGTTTGCCTGCCACTCTCCTGCATCCCGGGACATTGTTTCTTATCACACAGCAGCAGCATGAGTTGCATGTTTGTTTGTTCTTGTTCCCCAGGTCCCTCCAGGGTGATAGACAGATGTCGCACATACAGTGGGTTTACATCCAGCTGAGGAGTCCTGAACTAGGAAAACCAAATCTTTCATCAAGTAAACCTTCCTAATTTTTGCCCCAGAGGGAATACATTATCCTTATTACCCTGGGCAGCAAACAAATCTGCTCTCTGCTCCAGAGGGAGGCACAGTCTCTATGAAGAGATAAATAAGGTGAACACAACTTCTAAATTAGGTGACGTCCTCCTAGTTTTACCTTCTTTGCCACTGCCATCTTCTCCACAGTTACCTTAACACTTTGCATAGTTCTTGTGACGTCTTCCCTGTGAGCAGATACTCACCAAAAATGTATAAGGTAAAGCCATAAATCTTAGAAAGTTTTGATTCTTTCTGCTTTAATTGACATTTTAGCTAAACATTTGGTTTCTTCTAGATTTATCATGTAACCTCTTGTTGCCCAGACAGCACAGAAATATATGATAGGCTTCTCATTTCAAGGAAATTAAGTTTCCCATACGTTGTATCAGTATGCTCACTAATATATCATTTGGGTTGTTATTAAAAAAATACATTTCCTCCTAGACAATATGTTGATTTTATGATCATGTTAGAAAAATGTGTATTTCTTTTCAAAGTACTTGCTGACACATCCATCTATGTTTGTCACATAGGAAAGACAAATATCATTTTTATCTAAAATTGTGCCTCTGAACAATGGTACAATGCAGTCAATTCTACTTTTAATGAAATCAAATTACTGAAGGATGGTGACATCTTGAGGCACCCCACCCTAAGCATAGGGACTAAGATAGATGAATCAACAAGTTTCTCACATCCTTGTTTTGTACCACGCTCTATTAGCAACAGGAGGATAATGAACTGGTTCAACAATTAGATCTGGTAGCTGCATCAATAAAGAGTGTTTAGTAACTACTCCATGGTGAGCAATGCTGTCTGAAATCAGATATTGACAGTGGGGGTTAGAGGCTAGTCATCTACCTCAGAGAAATAAGTGTATTATGTCAATTGGACAGAAAAAAAAGTCACAAGAAATTGTTTCCCAGCATGAGCTTAGGAAAGATCACTACCAAGATCATCACTCATGAAAAACTACTTAGAGAAGTTTCCTTAAAAACACACATACACATTGAAAAAATACAAATAATTGTTACATTTCTTGACTAAGAGAAAAATATCTGATACCCTTGAGGCTATTAGGTCCAGAATCACAGTTCACTGTAGCCTCAAACTCCTGGGCTCAAGCGATCCTCCTGCCTCAGCCTCCTGAGTAGCTCGACTACAGGTGCACACCACCACACCTGGCTAGTTTGCTTGTTTCTTTAAATTTTTATTTTCTTATTTTTTGTAGTGACAGAATATTGCTATATTGCCCAGGCTGGTCTCAAACTCCTGGCCTCAGGTGATACTCTCACCTTGGCCTCCCAAAGTTCTGGGATCGCAGGTGTGAGCCATTGCACCCAGCCTCCTTCATCAATACAGATTCATTTTGCTTTCAAGTTCAGTGCTGAAAAATTCTGAGATTGATTATTAGATTGATTATTTACACCAAAGATGTTTCATTGCTTGAAGGGCTTTAAAATTTAAGGTATTCACTGAAAAGGAAAGGTAATATGAATTAAAATTAATAAAATAATGTTTTCAAACACCTCCATTATGTAGTGCATTAGCTTAAAAATGTGTTCTTTAGATAGAAAAATATATATATATATATATGAATTGAAAAAGACATGATGAGTCACAAATATAGCTACCAAATATTGTAGGAAATGCTATAGATCAAAGAGAAATCTTTTCTTCAAAGATTGCCCAGTGCTTTAAAATATCAAAAATACAACTGGGACAATTAAACATGGAATTTGAGAGGTTGGAATGTTTTCAGGTATAGGGTTTTGTTTGTCATTATTCTCTTATTCTCACATGAAACTCTAAATATCAGTAGTCCTTCCTCTTTTACCACCAACCCAGCCAAGTTGTTACACATACACACGTGTCAAAAAATGCAGCTCATGTGCTTTCTTAGTACTATATAGTATGTATATGATATAATAAATCTGGCTATTTTTGGCATTTGGAGAAAATTTTTGAAAATGTGTCATATCAAAGCTCTGTAAGGGCAGAAGCTATGTTTATTTTGTTCACTTCTGTTTACTCAGTGGTTGGGTTGTGACAGGAATACGTTTTGTTAAATGAACTAATGTAGCAATCATTTCGTGTCGATGGAATTCCACTTAGAAGCAGGCGCATTTTAAAGGCATCATTTTTTTTCAGATGATTCTCTTCACCTGAAACCTTGAATCTAGTAATACAAATAGTCCAAACAGTTCGTATTTCTTTTCTACTAATTGTTCCCTGAAATGTATGCTACTGTAATTCGAATAGGCCTATTCCTTATAGTGTATTTCAATGCAAACACTGTGAAGGAATTACTACTTTGTCAATAAGTTTCCTCTTTTGGGGATTTCAGATTACCATCTCATTCTCACTTTTTAAAAGATGATGGTGTTGTCATTCTCCTACTCTGAAGGATCAATTTATTTATGCTGGATAAAGACTCATACATTGCATTAAAACTTAACTTGAAATAATAATTTAACTAATATAGAAACTGAAAGGTAACAACATGTAGTTAATTTGGGCAATGGTTTATTAAACAGTAATCTTGATATATTAAACTTGTTTTAGAACTAGGAAAAATTAATTTGATCAAGCACATCTTCCACAGAGTTACCAATTCCCATGCAATTGGAGTGTTAGTGTATTTGAATCTGATAGCTACTGAGATATGCCAGTGGGCTATGATCAGCCCAGATGTGTTACTAGAAAAAGTAGTGGAGTAGGCGTTTTCAACACTATCTGTTTTGTGTGACCTTCCATTTCTGTATTAATGCAGTGAAGTCTGTGCCTTCTCCCACAGCACATCTTTTCTCCTAGTGGGTAGCTCAATTCCAGACATAAGTCAAGTACGTGGATGACACGGACCATGGATTCCAACCTGTCTGTGAATTGTATTCATAAAATTCACGGAGAGTAGAAAAATAAATTTCTTTCATTATTGGGATTACTGGACAAAACAGAAAATATGTATGCATATAGTTTGTGTTTATGTCATTTATTCATTAAACTTTCTAATTTTACTTATGTTTAAATATCTCAACTTTGAGAGTGAAATTATTTTTGTGGTCATAAAAGTATTAAAATAAACAAACAGGCAATCTCATACATTTAGAAATTATGCACTAAAATATTTATTTTCAAAGATAAGTAACTGTAAGCTATTTTCCAACACCATTAAATTATGCCTGAAAGGAAATATTTATAAATATTGATAATGTAGCATTGCAAATACTTATTCTAAAATATTGGAAGAAAATGTGCGTTGCGCACCATCTGGGGAATGGTCATGCTTGAAGGTGCTGACTCGGGGAGGTGGGGGTGGGGGGAGGGGATGGAGGTATGACTGCATGGTGAGTGCCAGGCGCACTGTCTGGGGAATGGACACACTTGAGGCTCTGACTCAGGGGGATGGGCGGGACATGGACAATGTATATAACCTGAGCTTTTGTACCCCCATGATGAGCTGAAATAAAAAAAGAAAAAAGAAGAAAATGGATAACAAAATTCCTATATTATGATCACAGTTATGTAGAAATGTCTGCAAAAAATAACCATAAGGAAATTTATCAAAATACAAACTTCTTTAGGGAACTAGGAATATTTTTTCTTTTATTCTACTATTCTTTAGTCTCTATTTTTAGTACAATTTGTATATATTTGTAAATATATACAAGATGAATTTTATTAAAAATTGTTTCAAATTTATATTTTTAGGGTTTTTTTTTAACTTGAAGTTTCTTGATTTAACTGTTTTTTTCCCCTTGTGTTTTGATCTTTTCGGTTTGTGAACTATGCTGTTTTCTTTATCATTTTTTTTTTCATTTGCTTCCCAGAATTCCTCCTGGATTCCAAGTCTCATCATTGTTCTTTTGTCTTCACTGCCTCCTTAATACCATTAGCTTTTGTCAAGTCCTGCTTCTTTGTTTCCATTTCTGAACTTGATGGTGGCTGAACCAGTTTGCACCTATAAACGACTTGCTATCACTTTTTCCTGACCCTTTAGCCTTCCCTATTTCTAAAGATAGAATGTTAAATTAATAGAAAACAGATAGCTCATTAATGATGTGATTTATCATCTTCTATTAATAATCTGCTCTCACAAAGATCTTTTGCAGTGATAGAAATTCTGTTGACTGTGCAGTCCCTGTGGAATTCCCTTCTTTCCACATACCCCAGAGGGTACTGGCTTTGTAGTGTTCTGAAATTAATATATTTTATTTTCCTCTTTCTCCTTTTCTACTTCCTATTTCACTTACTCTTTCTGCTTCACCTTCTCCCTCTCGCATACTGCTGTCAGAGCCATCATCCCCCCTATGTGTTTTCTAAAAGTTTGAAACTTGTCACAAGTGGCTGAGCACAGTACCATAGAACCCCTTGACTGAGAAGCTAAGTGATGCTGTATTCAGACTTTTCTTTAAAGCAGACAGATGCAGGCCTAATTCCCACCTTTGTGACTTTGGTAAATGTTCAAACCTTTCTCAGTTCGGTCATTTTCAAACATGGGCAATCATGTTCTCTCCAGCTGCTGAGAGCATCAAGTCAAACACAGTGAATGAAAGTGCTCTGTAAACTCTAAGGCAGCCCCCACACCTTGCTCTTTGTCATCTGATCCATACCTCCCCCTTTTTCTCTCCTCAATGCTTTCTGCACTCTGTGTTGCCAACCCCCCTGTGCCAGCTGCATTGAAGAGTGTGTGTGACCTGAAAATGTTATGCCCTTTTTGGTGTTCAGCCTTCCTGGAATATTATCAATCCTCTTAACCTGGCAAAGTTTGCTGCATCCTTAAAATCTCACTGGCAATGGTGGCATGTCCAAAATCTGTGCCCTCCTGCTCTCCCAATCCTACCGCAGCTATAGCTGGATTAATGGCTTTCTCTGTGCCTTCCTCTGACCTTGTACTTTCTGTTCAATTCTTCTTACATGACTCCTTACCTATCTTGCCAGATCACTCAACTATGAGGTCTCTGAAGGCAAGATCTCTGTCTCTGATCTCTATACCCAATGTCTAATCAAGTATCGGGTGGGCTGCTGACACTCCCTTACCATTGGATAAATGAATGAATGGATGGATGCCAATAAAATTATTTGCAGCAAAAGATTATTTAATCTTATCTTTGAACAAATGCATTGAATTGAAAGACAGAATAATTAGTTCTTTCCTTAATAATCCTCCTCTGCATGGGTGTGACACATTTGCAATCAAGTGGCTGATTCCGTAGTCAATGTATATAACAACATACTGTGTATAGGCCTTTCTTATCCTGGAACAGCATCCCACTGGTGCCACTGGAAAGAAAGATCATGGATTTTGTGGACGTCATTGAGTTAGGTGACACAGGAGGAGGAAAAATATCAGCAAATGTTAAACAATATGAAATGTGTGTAATTCCAAAACAGTCATTTGACTAGAGAACAGTAAACTTGCAGACAGGAAGCCTAAATAATTATTGTTCACTTCCAGACCATTCCTTGAATTGGATTCACATTGAGCTAAGGCTATCTGAATTAGAGGCAGCTGTATAATCCAAATGTTGTGCAGCATACAGAATCAGATTGAGTGCTTGAGTGTCTGCACCCTAGGAAATTGATTTGACGACTATGTCAATTACTTCTGGCACCAAGCTTTCTGTGGGTTGCATTACAACTGCTCTTTTGGTCAGCTGTGACTGCTTCCCCATCCACGCCTATTGTTTTAGATTTATTTACTGCACCGGCAATCATAAATCATAGACTTTTTTCTATACCATCTGGAAACTCTGGTGTCATTGTTTGGGTCACTTTTGATTACTTGCTCTTATTCTCAGCTACTGCCAAGGCTGATGTATCTTGAATTATGAAAGACTTCCACCACAAGCTGACCTATTTGTGAGCAACCTTTCAGCATCTACATATGTTTATTTTATCCAACACATAGCTGGATAAAATAAAAAGTGTTTTCTCTGACCCTCCAGGGAATGATTCCTTTGCCTGTGATACTGAATTTTTAAAGCTCACAATTTGCCTAACAATTGCATTGTTAACCTACTATATACATTTCTATCATTTCCACAAGGTCAGATTTAACAGATTTATCATCCTCTTTTTCTTAGTGCTGGGAATGTAATTTTTCCCAATATTCTTACCCAACTTCAATCTCTACCCCGGATATTCCATTATGAGCCTAAAATTGGGGTGCAGTCTTTTTTTTTCTTCTTCAAATAAGACACTCTTTCTTTTTTAATCTCTTTTTATTCTGGTGTTCACTATTCTAGCAACTGGGGTTAATTACAGTAATACTTTCCTGACAAGCTCACCAGAAAACATCTTAGTAGTGTTCTTTTTCCCAACCAAATGAGGCTGATACCTACCTGTGTGGACAGTGTCAGCAGATTACTTTCATTTTACACAGATGGTTCACTGACAGTCCAGATCAAATCTGAAACTGTGCTATCAAGCAGTTTTTATCCAGAGAAGCAATTTGAATATTGGAATTTTGTTGAATTTCCTATGCTGCAGCTGCTTGCATCTGACATCTGCTTCAGTTTTTTTAGCAGCCAGTGACTTTTTTTTTTTCCTGGCAATCTTAAGGTTGAATTTTGTAGGTCTGTGTTCATACCCACTTAATCCTCATCAAGTATTCCTCTTTAAGTAGTGTAATAAACTACATCACACCGTGTGTCATAGAATCCTGGCTTTTCTCTCCTCTTTTTTTAAACAGCAAATACCACCTTAATTAAGATTAGGAGAATGTCCATTTTCCTATAATTTTCCCCCATACAAGAAACTTTATTGACTATCATTGGTTAGAGTCACTATCAGATTGAAGGGAGATGAAGAAAGCAGTGTTGTTAGAATGTTCTTTAAAAAAATAAATCACCTATAAGCCTTCAATAAATTTAGGAATACTACATACTTTTCTCATTACTCAAGTATCCTATTACAGAGGCTGTAGATATAAAGGTAAATTTTTTTCTAAGACAAAACCCCAACGAATGTGTTCTAATTAACTTAGCATTTTGATATACCCGAACTACCAATTTCACATCTTTGACAGTACTGCCTACTAGCATAATGTCATGTCAACTCATATTGGATCACTCTCTGTTACGTTAGATATGCAATGCCCCAACAAGACATGATATGATTATGGAAACATGGTAGATATTCGAAAAATTTGTATCCTGTTTGCTGCCTCGCCATCACCTTTTCAAAATGTAGAATTACCCAACCAGAGTGTCAAGCAGTAAACTTGAGGTTTGGAGTAGTGGGATGTTTCAGCTATAGCTTGTTTTTAAATGTTTTTTAATCTTCCTATAAGGTCCAAAGATATGCAGTGCTAGTTGTTAACATATTGTCATATTTCCAGATCACCTAAGTAACAGACCTTGCAAGAAAGCAAAGGATGATATTATAAAAGTCTCTGTGATTTGCTATCTAAAGAAGTATAAAAAGCACACCATTTTCTCTTTGTTGTTAAAAGGGTGAATATTAGTCTAGTTGTGCTTTTGCTTTTAAAGAAAAATATAATAAAGGATGCTGTTGGCAAGGTGTGATATTACTTTACACAGGTGCCTGCTATATTCTCATCTTCCTTTTCTTTCGTGCCTGTTACACAGCCTATTTACACGGAACGGTGATGAAAACTTTAACTGACTGGTGTTGTTTTGGTCAGAAAGCCCCAGAAAGAGAGGATTCCTTGATCTTTTCCTACATGCATTTGTAGTTCTTTTCACTGGGCTTTTTAAAGCAAGATAATCAGGGCATCTACATCTAAGAATTCCATACATAACAGGTCTTTAATATATATCAAGATGAAGAGGAGAAAATGCAGTACAAGTCTGGTATTGAGGGGCTTCCAGTAATAAGACCATATTTTAGATTTGCACAATCAAAAAAAATGTGGAAAGCCAAGAAGATGAACTGGTAGTTGCAGAATTCTAAATATTAAAATGGAGTGTTCAAGTCAGAGGATATGCAGTAATTTCTACAGTTTGTGAACAACGATGTTTGCTGTCAAACAGAAGCCAATGCCAAGCAAAAGAAAAGGTATTTACTGAAACTGGGGAGATTAGGAAAGCAAAACTTTTTTCATTTGTTCGCCTTGTTTTAAGCTCACAAAAATAAAGGACTGACAATGTGGCAAAAACAAAACAGACAAAAACTTAGAATATTGGTGATTCTCAAAGGAGCAATGGTGAATGAAAAAGTGAAGTCAGGGAGTCAGAGAGACATCAAATAAACACACATTATAATGCTGTTTAACCTTTTATTAAGATTGCTATTGTATGGCAATGCATAAAACAGTGGATATTGGGCTCATTACATCAATACCGTCTTGGCACTTTCTGAGGTCACACCAGTCATCTTTTATTCATGTTGTCACTGGGAATGGAAGTTATGCAAATAGGGCTGGGTCAGGCACACGGAGGCATAAGGAGAGGCTGGACATAAATCCCAGGCAGCAGGCTCATCAACAATCACAAGGCTGCACCGAACAAGGGCAGAAGGGCCCACTTCTAAATCTTTGTCCTCCGTCCCTCGGATGACCAAATGGCAGTCAAATCCCATGTGATCTATTCATTCACCCTCCCATTCATTCATTCGTGTCCATTAACAAAACACAAATGGCTAAGGGGAAATAAGTGTTCTCACGTCAACCTTCTCTGTAATAAGATATGTCTGTACCACTTATGAAGTTTTCCAAATCATACTTGGGACAGATCTGTGTTCTGAGAAGTGTGAAAAAAAAATTTCACATACTATTTTAAAACATTTAAACACTTATCTTAAAATTTACCATTATTTTGTTCTCACTCCAGTTCTTTCAGTTCACCAATTTCTAGCATCTTAGCTAAATAAAGCTTAAATTATTCTGTCTATGGCCCATTCTTCATTATCTTGTGTTGTGATAAATGACCAAGATAGCATTCAAAAAGAGACATTTCAATGGGTTTCACAAGGATATTGTTATTTTCTTTCAGGGTGGTATGCTTAAAAGAACATAATGTCTATGATAAATATTTAAAGGATTTATTTTTAATAAATCAGGTATAAATCTTTAAATAATTTAAAGAAAAAAAACCCAATTCTCCTCCAAAATAAAATTGCCATAAATGACTCATTTTCAAATATATACAAACCATAATTTTACGTGTCTAGCTAAACACAGACAACATTATATCACCATGTGTGTTTGTTACATGTGACAATATCTAACTGATGGTGTAAAATGTGTTCTTTCTATTGAAATATTACTACACATTTAAAAATAGTCAAATCTCTATGCTTAATTTTCAAAGTAAAGATTTAACAATTCAATTTTTTAAATACTTTAAACAGACTAAATGGTCTTTTAAAATATTCTGCAGACTATTATATATAAATAACATGCGACATGAATTCATGTTAGAGTTGATGATAAACTTCAGTGTACACATTGCTTTTATCATTTATAATGAATCTAAATAAAATGTCAATAGGTATGCAGTGTACATGGAAGCAAATACTGATAATGACAAAACCAAGCTTGTCAACAACAGTGTTAAAACCAATGTGCTTAATTAAAAAAGTGAAGTCAATTAAAATCAAAATAACAGTGCAGCATGTACAAATGCTGGAATAATCATTAGGCCTTGCTGAATAATGGAAGAGTATAGAATTTTTTTAATGGAACAGCAGGGGTGATACATTACACAAAGCAACAATCTACAACAATATGACAATCGAATTACTTCAGCCCCATTAGGCAGGTGCAGAGGAATAATTAACATGAATTTTTCCAATGAAAAGGAAAAAAATAAAACTTTTTCTCTAATAATACTAAAGTTTACATCTGCCTCCCATTCTTTACTAAAAATGATAACCCATACAGCACAAACCTATGATTTTTAAAAATTGGGCATAATAGGGGAGATTTTGTTCGTTTCCTATATAAATTGAGTAATATAGGAAAAGATGTATATGCAGCCGTCGTGATATAATGCTACCTTTTTAAATGTACTTTGCCTGCATGCATTGCTTGTGATTTTTAGGGCTTAAAGACAAAATAATAAAGGATTTGCAATACTTTCTGACTGTCTAATCTAATTCAGATATAAAAGGCATCCCATAAAGCCCTAGGCAATATTTGTTATCTTATTTCCAGCTCAAATTCAAAACAAATTGTGACCTCCAGTTTAGAGTGAAGAGAGAGTCTGCTCACTAAAATGCCAATAGAAATAAAAGGAACTTCACATTTCTTCGTGAAGGGCAAGGGGTTTAAGATCTCTTTGCTACTTTTCCTGACAAAAATATCATCCTGTTTTAAAACAGTTGTGATAAAAATCTTACTCTTTCATTTAGTTCCAATGAGAACCATTTAAATTATATTGAGATAAATGGCTATGTACTTAAAGAACTGAAACTTTTTTATTTCATTTCTTACCATCAAGGAATTAAAAAGTGAAAACCTCTCATCCTCAGATGATCTCATCAATTTAGAAGATCTGAATCAGCTGATATTCAGAGGCTTTCATGGGATGGGTGATTTAGTTTGGAAAAGATAATTGTTTGCCCTCCTAGGAGGTCTTTTATCTTTAGGCTTTAAACAGTTTACTAGTGAGGTCTCATTAATTCCTACTTGGCTTCTAAGGAAGTTCTACCTTCCTTACTTTGGAAAAAAAGGTACCAAACTGTTCAAGACTCAGTAGATAGAAAGTTTTTTTGAAAGTCATCTGTGGAGTAAGTGGAAGGAAAGAACAGACTCACTGATCCTTCTATTGTGAGACTTTGTTGGTTGGAGGGTCGACACGCCACCTACGTCAATGGGAGGGTGGTGGTGGCTTACAACGTGAAATGAAAATCACTGCTCTGTGGTAGCCACCACTTTGCAATTCCAAAACAATCTTCCTATATTTCCTCCCATAGGTCATTATAAGAAGTAGAATTATTGAAGTAGATAACTTTTTTAAATTTTACTTTGGTCCTTTTTAGTAGAGAAACAAAGAATCTCACAGGAAATCTTCAACGCCCAGTTACTATCAATTCTCCAAAATATAAGGCTTGAATTGGTATCATATCAAGGGATTTTATACATAGGAAAGTTTTAGCTTTAATGTGGAAATGTAATCAAGCATTTTCCCATGAGGTTTGCAACTGAAAGTACAGGGTATGGAATTACTAGGTGCACATTTAGTCACAATATTTCTTTCTTCATCTCCTAGCATACAACTCAGAAAAATGCTAGAAAAAAGGTTTTTAGGAAGCTTGAAAGGGTAGTCAACCTTCTCAATTTACGAGAGAGCCACGGCATAAGAGAAATAGAGTATCGTCAAGAAAGATCATCTTCATTGGTAACATGATCAACAAAAAAGTAACAGATCAACAAAAAAGCAGTGGGTTTAACATATAGACAACATATTTTAAGATGCAAAATATTAACACTCAAAATTAATTCTATCTTTTAAAATATAAGTGTAAGAGCAAGTAAGATCATAGATGAGTGTTTGTAAGAACTCAAGGTGAGGTTTCAGAGAAAATCGGGTCTACGTAGAACTATGTCTCCTGGTGGCTTGTGGTTTGACCTGGTGGGGTAAGAAGAGACACATAGAATCCAATTGCATCAGGTCACAAAGTTGAATGTGTGAAGTCTATGTGGGAGGGCATATTAATAGGAAATGTCCACACGGTGGCCTTGCCTGTGGATATGTTGATGGACTGAAAGACTGGAATTCTGATGCATGTACACATCTTAAAGAAATGTGGCAGTTTCTCTCTTACAAATTTTTGATGGCTTTCAAGAAGGTATGCTGGTTATAGTATATTATGTTATTTTCAAAACATCAAATGGATGTCAACAGGGAAGCTACCATGACCGACAAATGTCCTTACAGCTTTATAGAGTCAAACTTGAATCAGAAATTAATAGACACCTTCCTAGAGATTTAATTATTGCCCTCTTTGGGCAACCTCAAGCTTCTACTAAAAACCTCAATGCTCAGTGAAAACTTTGAAATATCCTACTAATTGCCAAAAATAAATTTGCATTTTTATTTGGTCAAATCAATCTTTTTTGAAAAAATTAAAATCTCTGATTAACACCAATTTTTCTTTCATATCCTGCAAAATCTTAACACATTTCAGTGTATGTGAAAGAAGTGATGAAGAGGAAAGTTTGAAAGAAAAAGGAGTCAGAACATATTAAGGATATTTATAAAAGAGAATCAACACCAAAGTACATTTACCTGTGGAAATCGGAATATTTTTTATTTCTTTCCTTGGGGAGAAAAAGTAAGTACCGCAGTAGCAGATCCCATCTCTGATTTCAGCAGTAGCTCTGCCGGACTTTTGCAGGAAAATGGGATCAAAATGTTAGCCCCACATCCTGCAGGCTGTGTGTTTTTTATTTTGTCCCAGAGACTTTTTTGTAAACTAAGGCATTTAATCTTAACAGATCTATACAAAAGGAAATAACATTATCTCCATTTTACAGGTAATAAATGAAAGGCTATGTAACTTGCTAAAGGTTTACAAAGCAAGCAAATGATACTGCTGGAATTTCAACCCAGTAAAGGAGAAGGCTGTAATTTCAACCCAGCTCTCGACTGTCTGGCAATAGAACCTCTTCCCTTAAATCAGTATATATAATGCCTCTTTTGGATAGAGAAATCATCTTATTTTTCCAATAGCCCCCTGTTTAAACAAAACATTTTTAGAATTTGGTGTTTGCTGTAATGAGGTCTCACAATAACTTCTCTCCCACAAGTGCCCCCACTACACCTTGGTGGACTTTATGATCCATGCAGTACTCTCTAATGTTGGATTAGTGTTGAAAATCACCCACATATACACAGTGTTTTCCCTGGAAAATCACGATTCATAATAATACATTTCTGGTGTGAAGCAGGAGTTCTGTGATTGATTGGCAATGATCCACAGAGGTAAATTCACAAACTGTCCTTTGTGGGAACTGCGTCAAAACACATAATGAACTAGGGCTTGTGGCATACACATAATGAACTAGGGCTTGTGGCATTCAGAAATACATATCTGCATGTCTGGAGGAATGGTGATCGTGCAAGGGATTAATTGAAGGGGAACCAGGAAAAGAACTTGTCTTAATAGGATATATCATGGAAAGCACATGACTATTGTTCGATAAAATTAACAATGCTCCGGTTGTCACAGTGGACATTGTCTTTGCTGTTCAGATTTGTCTTCCGGACTAGAGTATAAGAATTTATACTGAAGTCCTAGAAAAAGAGATTCTGCAAATAAAAACACTGGAAGGAATCACACACACACACACACACACACACACACACACACACACTGGGCATTGGTATTCAGAGAACTGTTTTGGAATCAATGCCCTGCAGCACAAGCAAGGGCATAGTGAAGCACAGAACATTGACCATCCTGGAGCCTGACATGTGGCTGACATGTCAGGGCTCGCAGTTGGGACAGCCCAGCTTCACAGGCTGTCTACATACACTCCAGAAGCACAGTACCCTTTAGTGATTTCCCAGGGTATTCTCAACCAGAGGAATCAGGAATCAATTCTAGTCGTGTCCACATAGCTGGAGACCATGCGCTTGGAGGAGGACGCTAGCAGTAGAGCAGGGACGGAGAGATTTCCCAGAGTCTCTCAAGCACATATGCCTCAACAAGGTCCATGAGCAGAGAGCTGGATTAGAAGAGGAGGGAAACCACAGATGCTGTGTAAAGTCTGGACTCACATGTGAAGCCATCACTGGGAATCGATTTGTGACAAAGTTCTTACTGGACTCTTGAAAACATGAAAAATGTCAAGAGAGCGAGTTTTCTTACAAAGCGAAGTCTATACTTTTCAGGGTTTCTTTCAGTTTGAAATTGTTTTTCTTTTTCTTTTTTTTTTGTATTAATAGAAATGTTTTTAGTTCATAAAATGTTAATGATTACAGCGGGTAGGTGGTTTTACTTTGTAATATCCTTACATGGGAAAATTTTAAAAGTTCTTAACCAGATTATACTCACTCTTTTTAAAAAAACACCAAATATAATTCTAGTATTTTAATAAATACTAGATTAATTATTTTAATAAACACTAAATCTTAATAAATGTTATAGGTGTTATTAATGTTTTTCATAACATTAAGTTTCTGTTTTAAAAATTTTCAAATATTTTTCACATACATATTCTCCTGTTTATTTTTTTAAGATTCATTTCAACACAGTTAATCAGAATTCTAATTGGAATATTACATAGCCCAACATCCAACAATGTTACTTATAGAAATGTAACTTAACAATTTTCTTTAAAATATAAAAACAAATATTTGCAATGCTCCTAATAAAAATTATATAAACTACTATACAGTTATGCACTGCGCAAGAACAGCTCAGTCAATGATGAACTGAATATACAACAGTGGTCTCATAAGATTATAATACCATATTTTTACTGTACCTTTCCGTACTTAGATATGTTTAGATACACTAATACTTACCATTGTGTTACAGTTGTCTACAATATTCAGTACAGTAACATGCTTTATGGATTTGTAGCCTAGGAGCAAGAAGTTATACTGCATGGGCTGGGTATCATCTAGGTTTGTGTAAGTATGTGCTATGATATTTGCACAATGATGTTGTCTAATGTCACATTTCTCAGAATGTATCTTCATCATTAAGCAATGCATGACTGTAGTTTTGACCTTGCTAAAATATCAGCTTATATTTTACTTCATAACAGTGTATTTTCAAGAATAAAATGTGAAAGTAGACACCAAAGGTAAAAATAAAATACACACTTCTAGGATAATTCTTTCCAAGGATCAACATCTTTTTAGGTAGAAATAAATTTATACTTTTAAAAATGTTTCATTTATTGAGATGATAATATGATCTTATATCTAGAACCCCAAAGACTCTACCAAGAAACCCTGGAATTCATAAATAAATTTAGCAAAGTCTCAGGTCACAAAATCAATGTACTCAAATCAGTAGCAGTCCTATACACCAATAACAATCAGGCTGAGAGTCAAATCAAAGACTCAATACCATTCACCGTAGCTACAAAGAAAATAAAATACCTAGGAGGTGAATGATAAATAAATAATCAAGAAGATGAAAGATCTCTACACAGCGAACTGCAAAACACTGAAGAAAGAAATCGCAGATGACTCAAACAAATAGGAAAATATATGCTCATAGAGTGGTAGAATCAACATTGTTAAAATGTCCATACTACTCAAAGTGATTTACAGATTCAGTGCAATCCCTATCAAAATACCAAAGTCACATTTCACGGATCTAGAGAAAACAATTCTACACTTTGGAACCAGAAAAGAGCCAGAATAGCCAAAGCAATCTTAAGCAAAAATAACAAATCTGGAGGCATCACATGGCCAGACTTCAAACTATACTACAAGGCTATAGTAACCAAAACAGCATGATATTGGCACAAAAATAGAGACATAGGCCAATGGAACAGAACAGAGAACCCAGATATAAAACCATCCACATGCAGCCAAATGATCTTTGACAAAGCAGACAACAATATATACTGGGAAAAAGAAGCCCTATTCAATAAATGGTGCTGGGAAAATTGGATAGCAACATGCAGAAAAATGAGACAGAATCTATATCTCTCACTACTCACAAAATTAATTCAAGATGGATAAAAGACTTAAATGTAAGCCATGAAACCATAAGAATTCTAGAAGAAAATGTTGGAAAAACTCTTCTAGATATTGGCCTAGGCAAAGAATTTATGAAGAAGACCCCAATGACAATCACAGCAACAACAAAAATAAATAAATGGGATCTGAGTAAATTAAAAAGCTCCTGCACAGCTAAGGAAATAATCGGCAGAGCAAATAGACAACCTACAGAATGGGAGAAAATATTTGCAAGCTATATATCCAATAAAGGGCTAATAACAAGACTCTACAGAGAACTCAAGCAAATTATCAAGGAGATAACACATAACCCCATTAAAAAGTGGGCAAAACACATGAATGGAAGCTTTTCAAAAGAAGAAAGACAAATGGCCAATAAACATATGAAAAAATGCTCAACATCATTAATTATCAGGGAAATGCAAATTAAAACCACAATGGGATAGCACCTTATCCCTGTAGAACAGCTTTTATTAAAAAATCCAAAAACAATAGGTGCTGGTATGGATACAGAGAAAAAGGAACACTTATACACTGTTGGTGGGACTGCAAATTAGTACAACCTCTGTGGAAAACAGTATGGTGATTCCTCAAACAACTAAAAGTAGACCTATCACTTGATCCAGTAATTCCACTACTGGGTATCTACCCAAAGGAAAAGAAGTCATTTTATCAAAAAGACACCTACAATTGAACATTTATTACAGCACAATTTACAATTGCAAAGATGTGGAATCAACCCAGGTGCCCATGAATTCATGAGTGGATTAATAAAATGAGGTATATGTATAATATACTTTGGAATACTACTTAGACACAAATAAGGATGAATTAAAGCCTTTTGCAAAAATTTGGATGGAATTGGAAACCATTATCCTAAGTGAAGCACCAAAAGAACGGAAAAACAAACACCATTTGTACTCACGATTAAATTTGAACGAACTGATGAGCACACGTGCACAGAGGGAAGTAAAACACAGTGGAAATCAAGCAGGAGGCTAGGGGAAGGAGGGGATGTGCAAAAACCTACCTAGCAGGTATAATGAATACTATCTGGGTGACGGGCACACTTATAACCCTGACTCGAGCATAACAAAATTGATACATGGAACCAAAAACATTTTACCTCCATAATATTTTGAAATAATAAGAAAAAGTTTTATGTATTGAGACATATTATATATAAATTTTCTATATAATTTTAAACACATTTTCCCCAAAAGAGATTTCTTTGAAAATGTACTAAGTGATGTAACTATTTTGTCTCTCTATTAATAGTTTAATTCTCTTTCATAATCTGTTTAGATTTCAATTCACTGACATTTAAAAATCTTCTTTTTTTAATATTGTCTTTTTCATTTTTTTTAAATTGACAAAAATGTACATATTTATGGTATATAATATGATGTATTGAAATATGTATACACTGTGGAATGGCTAAATCAAGCTAATTAACATGTATTATCTCAGATACTTATCCTTTGTGTGTGTGATGAAAATACAATCTATATTCTTAATAATTTTTGAGTATACATTATTATTAACTATAGTCATCATGTTGTTCAATAGATTTCTTGAACTTATTCTTCCTATTTAATGAAATTTTGTGTCCTTTGACCAACATCTTCCCCAATCTTCCCACTCCCACCTCCACTCCAGCCCCTTATAACCACTGTTCTACTGGCTGCTACTATAAGCTCCACTTATTTAAATTCTACATATAAGTGAGACCATATGATATTTGTCTTTCTGTATCTGATATTACTGTTTAAAATCTTTGTTTTCTTGAATGTATTCCTTTCTTCATTCATGAATTGTCTTTCTCTATAGCTTTTATATTACATGAGGAAATTAAACATGCTTATTATATTTTTCATTGTTTTCTACCAGTTTACCATAAGTAAACAGAATTGTATGAATTGGAAATAGAGATTTATACATGCTTATTGATTTTAGTTCCTTATTTATTTTCTCTATGAGCCAATACATTCTTGAGAGGCTGTCATCAAATTTTCTGTATCATAACAAAGTAGTCTTAATAATAATAAGAGACACAGGGGTACAGACACTTGAAGTGGATTTTTAATCTTCCATTTTTGGCTTTCCTTCTACTCTTACAGGATATGGAAAGAAAAGCAGTCTTTTTAGTGACAAAGCTGACCAATGTACCCTTGGGGAAAAGACTCGTTTTCTTCAAGGCTGAAAAAGACAGATTTTGACACTTTAACTATAGGTGTAAAATTTATAATTAACCTCTAGAAATGAGCTTTAATCTCCAATCAGTGATAGTGAAATACACTGCACAATATTGACTATGGCATGGCTATATACACCAACACATTCATCCTTTTTTAATTTGATATTTAAATCAAAAGGGATTTAAGAAATATGCAAGGGCTAATTACTTAGGGCTGCAAATGTGTAAGAGTCAATAATGATAGAGAATAGTTTTCACTTTTAGCTTAAATTTGCAAATAAATCCTTTTCACCAATCCAATCATTAAAAAAAAATCCCTCTGTGCAATTCTTCAAAGATGCATTTGGAAGTTACAAAGTTCAGGAAGAAAAACAATCACAAATGAGCCAGAGACTTCAGAATGGCATAGAAAGATTGTTTTCATTCAGATCAGATTTATTTTAGGTCAAATTGATATTTATAATTCTTATCTGTACTAAAAATCATTCAATGAATACAGAGTTCCATGCTTGATAAAAATCTCCCTGTAATGTCACCAATGCTGAACTATCAGCCTCAGTGGATTTTGGTTGGAAATCCAAAAAGTGAAGAAATATATATGAAAAAAAAAAATATATATATATATATATAATATATATTCATTCCAAACAACAAAAAATCCAGTGATGCATCAAAAAATTAATGTATCATAATCAAATGGAAAGTTATGTATGATCCATTCCATTTTTTTATTCAGACTATTTATATCTCTTGGTTATTTTTCTACAATGTTTGCCATTTCTTTCTAATACCTTGATATGTATTATTTGAGTATTAGTGTTTAGATAAATTAGATAAATGTTTATTATGTAAGAACAGGTCATTTACAAAAGAAAAAACACACAAAAGAATGATAACCCTCTCTACTAAGAAAAATGTGAAAATAATTCAACAATGAAAAATCACTTTTTACTCACTAGAGTGGGAAAAATTTAAAAGAAAGATGACATCAACCGCTCATGAGGATGCATGGAAGCAGTCTTATCAAACATTGATGGGAATGTTAACTGTTATACCTTTCTCAAGAATTTAGACAACGTGTTTTTAAATATAAAATACACGTGTCAAACCCAATAGAAAACTGAAAGAAATTTAAATAGTACTTCACCAAAGGGGAAACTAGGATGCCAAATAAACTTGTGAAAAAGTGCTGGGAATATAAATTGTGAAAATCAGCTTAGAGAGCAATTTGGCATCATCGTTAGTAAAGCTGAATGTGCACATACAAGTCTACTTTTATGTGTATAGTAGAAAAACTTGCACAAATCCATAAAGGAGTGCAAACAAGAAACTTTGTGGTGGCACTGTTTGAAATAGGAAGAAATTAGAAATGACTTAAACATCCATCAACAGGAGAATGTAAATAAATTGTGGAGTAAACCTTCAATGGAATACTACATACCTCTGAAAATGAAAGCATTAGAGATAAATTGTAAAACTCTAACATTGACTGAAACAAAGTTGTGGAAGCCTACCTACTATGGCATGTAGATAAATGTTATATAAACTTTTAGAAGTATTGAGTATATTAATACATTGTTTATGGACATAAATATTGTAAAAGTAGAAAAATATACATGAAAATTGAACACAAGGCATTCAGGATCAGCATTAGCTCTGAAAAAGAAATGGGGAAAGATGGAATAAGAGAATATTGTTTATATTTGCAATATGTTTTTAAGCTGAGTGGTGAGTCTATGAGTGCTCATTGATTATGCCATTTTTTAAGGTCTAAATCTAGAATATTTACTGTAACAAAGAAATGGAATGGAATTTTTATTTGTGGCAACATGTCAAACTAGATGCTCAGAGCAATATTGTTAGGTATAGTACACCTAAAATCAATGAAGAAATAATGTCGTGTATTAAACATTAAATTTATAGCTGAGCTGGTGCAGAAGAAAGAACTTTCCTTGGAGGTTAGAAAGAGCAAGAAAGTGAGAACTCAGAGGGGCAAAGGGGCACGGGGCACTGGGGGTGTTTGCCTGGGTGGTGCCTGCAGATCCCCACATGTGGAAAACCACCGACAACTGACAGAGGCAGGGGACAGAGCCTGTGGCCTGTGCAGGGTAACGGTGAATTGCTAATCACTGAACAAAATGAGAATTCCTGAAGGGCTACACTCAAGGGATAATCTAGAAAAAACTAATCAAAAAAGAATGGGAGTATGCATTACTGCCTCTCCCAGTCTTGGCCAAGTAGAGCAGAAGAAAAGTGAAAACAATTCTCTGATATTTCCTAACCACAAATCTGCACTCATGGAGGTTTGTGGTTGGAATGGTAATTGTGTATCACAGTGACCATAATACAGTTTTCCATAATGTTGCTTCCAGATTTAGTGCAACCAAGTAACTGGTAGAAGTAAAAGAAATTTCTCTCTAGAGGAATGCATTTTCAATAAAGACCTCAAACAAATCCCTACAAAGAAAACTCCAGTATCATGAGTTCATATATAAAAATCACTAAGACAGATGAGGAAATACAACCACCATGAGCAATATTATTCTGCCCTTCATCAACAAGTGTCAAGTAAGGGTTCCCTGGGCCTTTCAGGTTCTAGTCAATGGGGTCGAGAACACCTCCAGCCACACTCTCGAGTACACTTGGCTTCCCCAGACCACATTAACGGATGCCAAGAGGGAGGCCCCAAAATGCACAGTTGCCCCTGCAGTACTCAGGGGCACACCATCACAGTGTGCTTTGTCTATGCCAGAACTAACCTTATTCTTCCCTGAGCCCTGGCTCATGTCAGTCATCTCAAGGAGCCCTGGATGAGAGTTTCCCCATCCCCACTGTAACCTCTTAAGGCTCGTTACATCCCCTGCATCCCCCATGGCTGCCTCAATTCTATGCCTTTTGGAATGCATGATCCATCATTAACAAGACCTGCTCTATCATAAACCTCTCCTTGAGCTTGCTTTCCAAAATGTTTCTCCCACAGGAACCATGAGGGTACAGTCATGGCTGTTTTGGTTTTTTTTTTTCTTCCTCAATAGCCTTTGTATCTTTGTACCTCACAAGTCATGAGGGTACTCTCCTTGCTTCTCACTGCTGCTTCCAAACCATGTTTTCTTCCCTCCTCCCTACATCCTCTCATCATTAAATTCTCTGTTATCAGACTATAAAATCAGTTTTTTTTTTTAAAGTTGCAATCAAAAGAGAACTTCTCCAGATGCCCACAATCACACAGTTTCGCCTACAGGCACATCTTTCTCATAAATGAACTAAACCTGCTCCTGTCTAAAGCTGATCATCCCTCCTGCAGTAAAATACTAAATCCCTTTGTTTCTTGCCCATACAGAGTGCTCTGGTAATTTTCCTCCTCTCTTTGCAACTACACAACCACATCTTCCTTTTTTTTTCTCTCCCTATTTTGCATAAAATTCGTACTTTCCTTTAATCCATCTTAAAAACAGAACAAAAATTAAAATGTTTACCCTGTTTTCCTTGCCCTATTTCTCCATCTCTGTCCCCTTTACAGCAAAAACTCTTCTAACAAGTTGTCAATTCTGGTTGTCCCTCTCTCTCTCTCTCTCTCTCTCTCTCTCTCTCTCTCTCTCTCTCTCTCGACACACACACATTTCTGTCTTATATCTACTTCTGTGTTATAAAGTCCAGTGAAGAATGAATTTCATTCTCAACAGTGACATTTGACACAGTTTGTCACTCCCTCTTTTTGATACGCCCTCTGCTCTTGGGCTTTAGGGCAACACATTCTCCTAGCGTCCTTTCTGCCTCAGTGATTCTTTCTCCCTAGGCTGCTCTGTTGGTTCTTTCTCTGCTCTCCAGTTCTTCACATTGCACATGTGAGAGCTCCATGGTCTCTTCCTGATTCTCACACACTTCCTTGGTGATCTCATCCAGCCTCATGACTTTACTTACAAGTTTGTATCCTAGTCTATATTTTTCTCCGGAACTCCAGAAACATCCAATTAGATCCAGATATATAATAGTATATATACACACACACACACTATTGGTATATATACTATATGGTATATATAATAGTTGCTCATAGTAGTCTCTAATGATCCTTTGAATTTCTGCAGTGTCAGTTGTAATGTCTCCTTTTTCATCTCTGATTTTCTTTATTTGGGCCTTCTTTTTTTTTTCTTTTTTGGCTAAAGGTGTATCAATTTTGTTTATCTTTTCAAAACACCAACTTTACATTTCATCGATCTTTTGTATTTTTTTGTTTCAATCTCATTTATTTCTGTTCTGCTGTTCACTATTTTTTTTCTTCTACTAATTTTGGGTTTGGTTTCCTCTTGTTTTTCTAGTTCTTTGAGGTTCGTCATTAGGTTGTTTATTTGAAGCTTTTCTACTTTGTTGATGTAGGCACTTGCTATAAACTTTCCTCTTATTACTATTTTTCCTGTATGCTATAGGTTTTGATATGTTGTGTTTTTGTTTTCATATGTTTCAAGATATTTTTTAATCTCCTTAATCTCTTTATTGATCCACTACTTATACAAGAGCATAATGTTTAATTTCCAAGTATTTGTGTATTTTTCAATGTTCCTCTTGTTATTGATTCCTAGCTTTTTTCCATTATGGCCAGAGAAAATGCTTGATATGATACAATTTTTTTAAATTTTTTAAAGACTTGTTTTGTGTCTTTACATATAGTCTGACTCAAGAATCATCCATGAGCTGAGAAGGAATATGTGTATGCTGCACTTGTTGGATGATATGTTCTGTGAAGATCTACTAAGACCATTTGGTCTGTAGTACAGATTAAGTCCAATATTTCTTTGTTGATTTTCTGTCTGGATGATCTGTCCAATGTTGAAAGTGGAGTGTTGAGACCTTCAACAATTATCACATTGGCATCTCTCTTTCTCTCTTTAGCTCTGATAATATTTACTTTACGTATTAATATTTGGGTGCTCCATTATTGAGTATGTATATATTTAGAACTGTAATATCCTCTTACTGAATTGACCTGTTGATTATTATATAATGACCTTCTTTGTCTCTTTTTGCAGTTTTTGTCTTGAAATCTATTTTATCTCATAGGAGTATAGCTATTCCTACTATTTGGGGGTTTCCATTTACATGGAATATCTTTTTCCATCCATTCATTTTCAGACTATGTGTGTCTTTATAGGTGAAGTGGGTTTCTTGTAGACAATATATAGTTGGGTCCAGTTTTTTAAATCCATTCAGCCACCCTATGTCTTTTGATTGGAGAGTTTAGTCCATTTACATCCAATGCCATTACTGACAGGTAAGGACTTACTACTGCCATGTTGTTGTTTGATTTCTGGTTATTTTGTGATCCTCTATTTCTCTCTTCCTTCCTTTCTGTTTTCCTTTGTTAAAAGTGATTTTCTCTGGTAGCACATTTTAATTTCTTGCTTTTTATTTTTTGTGTATCTGCTGTAGGTTTTTTGATTTGAGGTTACCATGAGGCTTGCAAAAAGCATTTTATAACCAATTATTTTAAAAATATGACAACTGTCTGCACAAAGGAACAAACAAATAAACAAGCAAACAGATATCTTATAGAAATTGTATCCTTTAACACCATCACTCCCACCACTTTTTAACTTTTTGTTCTTTTTATCTATATCTTTTTATACAATCTATCTCTTAATAAGTTGTTGTTATTTTTGTAAGTTTGTCCTTTAGTCTTCTGATTCAAGATATAAGTGGTTTATACACTGCAATTATAGCAATATAGTATCCTATATTTGTGTACTTACTGTTACCAATGAGTTGTATACCTTGAGATGATTTCTTATTGTTTGTTAATATCTTTTTCTTTCCTATTGAACAACTCCTTTTAACATTTCTTATAGGATAGATCTGGTGTTGGGGAAATCCCTCAGCTTTTGTTTGAGAAAGTTTTTATTTCTCTTTCACATTTGAAGGATATTTTTGCAGGATATAATACTCTAGGGGTAAGTTTTGTTTTGTTTTTTTCCTTCGGCACTTTAAATGCCATGCCGCTTCCTCCAGGCCTATGAGGTTTCCACTGAGAAGTCTTCTGCCAGACATATTGGAGTTCCTTGATATGTTACTTTTTTCTTGCTTCCTTTAGTACCTTTTCTTTATCTGTAACCTTTGGGAGCTTGATTATTAAATGCCTTGAGGCAGTCTGTTTGGGTTAAATCTGCTTGGCATTTATGATCTTCTTGTACCTGAATGTTGATATCTTTCTCTAGGTATGTAAAGTTCTCTATTATTATTTCTTTGAATAAACTTTCTGTTTCTTTGAATAAACTTTCTGTTTATCTCTCTCTCTACCTCCTCTTTAAGGCCAATAACTCTTAGATTTTCCCTTTTTGAGGCTGTTTTTTAGATTGTATAGGTGTGCTTCATTCTTTTTTATTCCTTTTTCTTTTTTACTCTTCTGTGTATTTTCAGATAGCCTATCTTTAAGCTCACTAATTCCTTCTCCTCCATCAATTCTGCTGTTGAGAGTCTGATACATTTCTTAGTTTGGATGGGTCTAGAAACACCATCCTGGAATTAACGCCTGGAACCAGGGGCTTCAGGGTACTTTATTATGCTGTGGCTGGTCTGTTACCCAAGTTACAAAGCAAAGTCCCCTGCATGCTTCCCTTTCTTTTCCACAAGTGGAAAAAGATTCTCCCTGATCTGCTCTTCTGGGAATTGGGGGAGGGGTGACACAGGCATTGGCTTGGTTGTCACTGGTGTTTTACTCGGTCAGGTCCACTCCAAGCTCACTGGCACTGAGCCTGCACTGCCTCAGGAATTGTCCAAGGACTACAGTCTTTGTGGCCTGACTGCCTGGTGAATTTATTCTAGGCCTCAGGCCACTTTTTGTCAGCCAGTGGTGGGGCTAGTCACAACTCAGATTTCAGGGCAGAGGGAGGATTTTCCTCTGGCCTGGCTAGTCTAAATGCTCCTTCTGTGGGCACCAGCAGAATTCTGCCCTGTGCTGTGTTCCCCTGAGACAGTGTCCCTGAATTCCAATGCAAAGTCCCACAGTCACTTCACTCTCCCTCCCCCAGGCACACAGGTTCTCTCTCCACTGGGCACAGTGGCAAAGCACTGCCGGAGGGGTGGGGGATGGGTGGCATAAGCAATGCAAGACTCTCTTTGTTCTCTCTTTAGTGCCTCTTTCCTTGATATAATGTTAAAACCAGTTACTGTGGTCACTCACCTGATTTTTGGTTTTCCTGAAGTTTGAAGGTGCATCCTTGTGTGGATAGTTGTTGAATCTGGTGTTTGTGCAGAGGGACGACTACAGGAGGTTACTATGCAACCCTCTTGTTCCACCGCTTTCCACCGCCTCATACCGCTATTTCTTATTTGAATCACTGTGTGACTCCCAAAGTGTCTTTTGGTTCTGGTCCTGCTCCTTCTTGGTGACTATCTGCACATCAACTATAAAGGCATTTTTATTTTTATTTTTATTTTATTTTATTTTTTTTGAGACAGAGTCTCACTCTGTTGCCCGGGCTAGAGTGAGTGCCATGGAGTCAACCTAGCTCACAGCAACCTCAGACTCCTGGGCTCAAGCGATCCTACTGCCTCAGCCTCCTGAGTAACTGGGACTACAGGCATGCGCCACCATGCCTGGCTAATTTTTTCTATATATATATATTTTTAGTTGTCCAGATAATTTATTTCTATTTTTAGTAGAGACGGGGTCTCGCTCAGGCTGGTCTCGAACTCCTGACCTTGAGCAATCCACCCACCTCGGCCTCCCAGAGGGCTAGGATTACAGGCGTGAGCCACCGCGCCTGGCTATAAAGGCATTTTTAAAACATGAATCAGATCATGTCTTCCAGTGCTCAAAACCCTCCCCATTTGACTCAGAATGAAAAACTAAAATCCTTACAATGAATTACAAGGCTCACCATGATCTGAATCCTGGTCCTTTTCTGACATTATCTCACACTACTCTCCCTGCTTGCTCTCCCGGCAGTCATACTGACCTTCTGTTTCCCAGACATGGTTTGGGGCCTTTTCCTTGGCTATTCCCCTCACCTTGAGCTCTCTTCCCCCAGCTATCAGTTGTGCGATCTCCTCACTTCCTTCCAGTGAGACTTCCTTCAGAACCTTATCTAAAATTGCAGCTCAGCTCAAACCCTGCTGGCACACCCAATCCTCTCTCTGCTGTTTTTCTTTTCTTTCTTCCATAGAGCTTATTGCTTGCTAATATACAATTAGGTATTGTCTTTCTCTCCTCACTGGCTTGCTAGCAGCATGAAAACATGGACTTTCATGTTTTTTATTCTTTGCTGATATTTTCCACATGCCTAGACAAGAGCCTGGCACAAATTAGATGCTAAACATATATTTGTTAAATTAATGAATGACAGTCCTAAACCCTAAATATGAAAATAATAGTTTTAATATATTTAAAGAAATGGAAGATGATCTTAAAATATGACAAAGAAACTACAGATTGACAAAATTGACAGGACAGGTTTGAAAATGAAGCATATGAGACACCCAGAAAAATAAATAAATATTATTATATAATAGATGTGCTAATCAAGAAGTTAGAACTGAAAGGAGAAAAGTGGGCTGGAAACAGAGCAGAGGAAACTACATAGATGGCATCAAAAGTGACAAGGATGGAAGAGCTACGTGAGGGAGATCAAGTAACACCAAAGCTGGAGGAGAAGGTCTGAGATAGATCTAGTTGAAATTCCAGAAGAAGATACAATATAGATGAGGAGAGCAGAGATACTTGATGAGGATTCCTCAGAATTGATGTAGACATGAGCCCTCATTTTCAGAAAGCTGGATGAATTCTAAGCTGAATAAATAAAAAGAGATTCAACCCTAGCCACATCAGAGTGACACTTAAGAATAACAAGAATAAAGAGAAGGACTAAAACAGACACAGATGAAAAATACAGACTTCTTTAAATGTAATATTAATTAGAATAAAAGGAGGCAAATCAACACTGGAAGTCAGAAGATAGGGGGACCACAGCTTAAATATGAGAAACAGCAGTGCTCAAAATTCTATACTCAGTAAAACTATCTTTTCAGAATAAGGGCATAAATAAGAACTTACAAACATGCAATAACTGAGATAGTTGGCAACTATTATTTTCCTAGGGCTGCTGCAGCAAAGCACCACAGACTGGGTGGCTTAAAACAACAAAAATGTATTGTCTTACAATTTTGGAGGATGGAAGTCCACATTCAAGGTGTTAAGGGGACTATACTCTATCTGAAACCTGTAGGAGAGAATCATTCCTTCAATCTTCCTGGCTCCTGATTGTTTGCCAGCAATCCCTGCCAAAGCGGCAGAACGTCCATCCCTAACTCCGTTAGCACAGGTGTTCTCCCTGCTTGTGTCTGTATCTCTGCTTTTCTTCTTCCTATGAGGACACCAGTCATATGGGGTAAGGACTTATCCTACTACATTATGGCCATATCTTAACTACTTACATTTGTAATAACCCTATTTCCAAATACGGTCACATTCTGGGATATTGGTGGTTAGGTGTTCAATATATCCTTTTGAGAGACACAATTCAGCCCTTAACAACTACCAAGTTTTTTTTTCTACATGATGTAATTTATGAAGAAGAAAACGATAACAGAATATCTGAGATGGGACAGAAAAAGGTATGAATGACATTAGATCTTGTTGAGGTAAATGTGCATGTAGAAATTTTGAGAAGGGCCACATAAAAATACAAATTATATGTAGCTTCCTCCAATCTAGTAGAGAAGAAATGGAATGGGGAGAAAAATAAACAAGCAACCAAACAAACTCAATCCAAAAGAGGCAAGGAAGAAGGGAACAAAGATATAAAAATAATGGAGACTAATAAAAATAAAACACTAAAGTAGAAGATAGATATGCATCCATATGTATCAATAACCACTTTTGATGTAAGCAGTCTAAAAGCTCTGGCTGAAAGACAAAGATTGTTGAACTGGAAAAATATAAGTAATAAAAGTAAAATATAAGTAAAAATATAGGTAAAATATTAATATAAGCCATACTTTGTTCAAAGAGACATTCATAAAATAAAAGATTGAAAGTAAAAAGAAAATAGAAAAATATATATTAAACACTAACAAAAGAAAAACCAGTGTGACTAAGCTAACCACATAAAATAAACACATAAACAAATATATTTTAAAAAGTATATTGCTAGAGATGTATAACAATTCTAAACTTATATGTTCCTAATGACATAACTTTAAAACTATTAAAAAAAAACTAATGGTGATATAATTGCAGGTGGAAGTTGACATGGCACAATAGGAGATTTTTAACATAGCTCTTTCAGGGATTAATAAATCAAGGAAATTAAGTGAAGGCCATAGAATTGAACAACACAATTAACAAGCTTTATCAAATGGGCATGAATAAATTATAACATCAAAGGCTATTTATACATTTGATCAAGATTTTTAAGCTTGATCTAATGTATATTTAACACAACTGGAAATATATTCCTTTTACGTACATACAACATTTACAAAATGGACCATTATTAGGTGATAAAGCAGTTGCCAAAAATATTTCAAAGATTCAGTATCAAATATAATTTTCTGCAATTAATTTTCTGTTATCCTTCTGTAATTAAATTATAAATAATTAACACAGAGCTAACAAACAGCTGCACAATATATTTGAAAATTAAAAATAAGATAAAAAATTTAAGTAATAAAATTTAAACTTCTAAATAATCTATGGATCATAGAAAAAACTTAAAACATAAATTATAAAATGATAATTAAATTATTACATATCAAAATTTGAGATAAAGCTAAAGTAGTATTTAGAAGAAAATTTATAGATTTAAATGTTTATATTAGAAATGAAAAAAGATGAAATTAAATGACAATAGCATTTATCTTAGGAAGATGGAAGAAGAACAAACAAATAAGCTAAGAAAACTATAAAGGAATAAACATTAATGAAATTATAGCAGAAGTTAATGAAGTAGAAAATAAAGATACAATAAACAGGATCAATAAAGCCAAATTTTGTTGTTTGAAACAAAATCTCCACAAGGACTAATCAGGAAAAAAATATGGACAGTAAAAATAAATAGCAAACAATATTAGGAATAAAAATGGACCATAGGAACAGATGGAGATGAGATTAAAGAAAATAAGAGGATATGAGCAACAACATATGCCGATTGATTTGGAAATTGAAATGAGAAATTTCCTAGAAAGATGAAAATAAATTAAACTTTCTCAAGAAGAAATTGAAAATCTATATAAGTACAATTAGTAATTAATAGTTTTTCCGCAAGGAAAATATCAGTTCCAGATGGGTTTATGTGTGTTTTTTACTGTGCATTTAAGAAATAGGTAATTAAACAATTAAAATCCTCAATAAAATCTTTCATAACAAAGTCAAGTAACTAAACTACCCAACTCCTTATTGAGACTAGAATAAACTTGTCAGCAAAACCTGAGAACAAAACACAAGAAAGGAACATCATAGTTCAATTTCACTAGTAAACAATGATTTAAAAACCTAGTAATAATATTAACAATGTATAAAAATGTTAACAATGTATAAACAGCATAGTACATGATGACCAAGAGGGATTTATTCTAGGAATGCAACATTGGGTCATCAGAAAATCTCTATTACAGATTAATTTATTAATGAAATTCACTCCATTACAGATGAAAGGAGAAAAACCATATGATCTTCTCAAATATAAGATCTGCTATGTAGAAAAAACATTTGATACATTTTACATATTTTATGATTAAAAAAAACTCTCGGGATCTAATGGAAGTTCCATACTTTAAAAAAGAATATCTATAAAAATAAATAAATAGCAATTGATAGTGTATATTATACTCAATACTGAAAAGACAGATAGCTCCAGCTGAAATGAGAAAAAGGCAATGATGCTCACTATGCCCATTATTATTCTGCATTGCTCCTAGTGTAAATAATGATAATTATATAACAATGGTTCCAAACAAAAATGGATATAAGATTTAAGGTTTGTAAAGGAAGATATAAAACTCTAACATTTTACATGCAAGATGTTCTTTATAGAACACCTTAAAGAATTTAGGAGAAGTTAGCAAGATTTATAGATACAAGATCAGTAAACATGTCAGTTGAATTCCTATAAAATAATAATAAACAATAGAAAATGTGTTTTGTGAGATATTTACAAATCGTCAAGAGAAATATAAGGCCCAGCTTGGTGGCTGACGCCTGTAATCCTACCACTCTGGAAGGCTGAAGAGGGAGGATTGCTTGAGGCCAGGACACTAGCCTGAACAATGTAGTGAAACTCCATCTTTACAAAAAATAGAAAAGGAAACTTAGCTGGATATGGTACCACGTGCCTGTAGTTCCAGCTACTTGGGAGGTTGGGGCAGAAGGATTCCCCGAGCCCAGGAATTCAACTCCAGCCTGGGCAACACACTGAGACCACATATCTAAAAAAAAAAGCAAAAAGAAAAGATCTGGGTGTGGTGGCTCATGCCTGTACTTCTAGCACTCTGGGAGGACAAGGTGGGAGGATCACTTGAGCTCAGGAGTTTGAGGTTGCAGTGAGCTATGATGAAGCCACTGCACTCTAGTATGGGAACAACAGAGTCATACCGTGTCTCAAAAAAACAAACAAACAAAAAAACCACACACACACACACACACACACACACACACACACACACACAGAGAAATACAACATACCAAGGAGTAAATCCAACCAAAGAAGTGTAACACTTTATTTAGGAATTTAAACACTTTTTTGAAAGATTTTACCTAAATAAATGGAAAAACATAAAATGGTCATGCAAAAGGAGACTTAATATCCTAAAGATTTCAATTCTCATTATTTTATAGCTTCAGTACAATGTCAAAGAAATCAGAACAGAGTGTTTTCACAGAATTTGTTAAGCAGATTCTAGAATTCATGCAGAAGAGCAAGCAAAAGGTTATAGTGAAGATACTCCTATGTCATCATCATCATCATCATCATGATATATATTGTAGCAAACAAGTATGTAGTCCTTACTCTGTGCCAGGAACTGTTCTACGTGCTCTATACTTATTAATGTATTAAGTTGCAAAGGGGTACAAAAGTAGATTCTATTATTTCCATCCCATCTTGCAGATGATAAACAGGGGCCCAGAGAAGTTAAGTAACTTGCTCAAGTGACACTGTGACAGATGTAGCCCTAATATATAGCTCCAGAGCACATGTCCACAATATATCTCCTCAATGAGAGGAATGGAGAACCATTTCTGCAAGAATCTAGATGTATTACAGAGTTATAGTAATTGTGACATTATGATGTTGGTGCAAGGATAGACCAAAGGGTCAGCACGATAGAGAAAGACAACCTAGCAGCAGACCTATGCGTCAAAACAAAAGACTAACACGACAGAACGTGCGCTGCAAATCAGTGGGGGAAACAAGGGGCTGTTCAATAAAATTGCATTTAGAAAATTGGTTACGTATATTATATTTAAAATAAAAACCTGAAATGAATCCCTGCCTCACATCAATAACAAATGCAATTCCAGCAGGAATAATTACTTCCATGTTAAAAGCCAAATCTTTAAAAACATATGTGTGTTTGTATGTGTATACATATGTGTATATGTATATGAGGATATAGTATAATTTCTTTATGGTCTCAGAGTAGGAATGATTTTTTCTTTTTTAGGAAACGGGGTCTTGCTCTGTCTCCCAGGCTGGAGTGCAGTGGCACAATCAAAGCTCACTGCAACCTTGAACTCCTGGGCTCAAGCGATCCTCTTGCCTCAGCCTCCCAAGTAGCTAGGACTACAGGAATGCACCACCACTCCCAGCTAATTTTTAAAATTTTTTTGTAGAGACAGGGTCTCACTATGTTGCCCAGGCTACAGGAATGATTTTTTTTTTTTTTTAGTAAACAGAAGTGCAGGACATAAAGCAAAAGATTGACATATTCTGATTAAATTAAAATTTATAAATCTTATGTTCATCAAAGACACCATAAAGAGAAAGAAAAGCAAAGCCACAAACTGGGAGAAAATTGTAATGCATATAACTGTCAAAGAATTCGGTTTTATGCTTCCTTGTCAATAAAAGTGAAATTATCTTGAAAAAGGTCCTTAATTTCTAGCTCTATCCTTTATTTCTAAAACACATACAAGTTCATAGAAAATTAACATCCCCCCATATAATAAAAAATTCTAATTCATTTTTACAAATCTAGTATTAAAATGTAACTAACTGGGCTAGTACATTTAAAGGAGAGATGTTAAAGCAGGAATTTAGGAGTTTCTTAAGGAAAATAATCTCACTGTATTATACTTTGCCAAGTACATGCTGTGGGGCCCTGTGATATAACTCTCTGTAAAGGTAAATCCCAAGAAAATAATGGAGCGCTGAGCAATGGGATGGCCCCACAGGCAGAGTCCAGGGGTTCTCAGGCCATCTGCTCCATCCTATATGACAGGCGGAGAGGTCAGAGAGTGCAGGAAGGGAAGGCGGGAATTTTCAGGCTTCACCCGTAAGCCCTCATGTGAACAAAAAAGAACTTAGAAGATAAAAACCCTATCTCTTATTTACATGAATAGTTTCCCGTACACATTGTATACTCTGTCCTTCTCATGCTCTCTCTCCCGAGGTGGTGGAAAGATTAAAATTGGAGGAAAGAGAGCTAAAAGCGGTGGTGTCCTGGCACCATTGAGAGTGCTGCCCAGTAGCCCATCCTGGTGAGCATCTGCCTGCTCACACAGTGGGGGGCATTTGGTGCTGGCCCTATGGGACTACTGGACTTGGTCTGCAGTATCTGTGTTAGGGTCAGGCAATGGGGACCTCCTCGCTTGGGGGCTCCTTCCTCCCAAGTTTCTAAATCCTCCTTCAGTGACCAAGATGGCTCACCAGTAGTGCCTGGGTGGAACCCAGATCTGTTCCTATGTGGATCCTGGTTTCCGGAAGTGCATACCTTGAAATTTTCTGAGTACCCCTTCTGTGGCTGGTTCTAGGTAGTGTTAACAGTGCCATCTTGGTACTGGGCACCAAGCCCTGCCTGAGTCCCACCTAGGGCATGGCCACATTTCTTCCCTTCCTGCACTCTCTGATCCCTCTGCCTGGCATGCAGGATTAAGATGGCCGAGGAATCTCTGCACTTGTGCCTGTGGGTCATCCCATTGCTCAGCCCTTTGTCATTTTCCTGGGATTTACCTAATTTAACCCTCCAAAATGGGGCTGACGTCCTGATATTGAGTGACTCGTATCCATGTGGGACACGGACCACTTCAGGACTCTGGGCTGCTGAAGGTCCATGGCTGACCCTTTGGTGTGAGTCAAGTTGCTGTGGTCCCTGCGTGGGCTCTTACCCACCCCCATTGTGGACCAGATGCAGCCTCCTGGACACAGCACTGAGAGTGACTGGCATGATCCTTGCCCCATACACTGTGCTGCTGGCATCCAGGGTGGATCTCCACCCCTTTACAAGCTTGTACCACGTGTCAAGCAGTCCTAGTTGACATCCTCTCGTGGTCATCGATGTGGTGACATTGTGCTCTCCCTTTAACTGGACAGGCGTGGATGTCCCTTGAGAAGGGACCTCTCTTCTTGCTTGACCGCAGGCCCATTGCCTATTCTCCTTGCTGGTGGTGGTGGATGGAAAGAAGGGGGTCATGGACACTGAAAGAGATCTCATTCTCAGAATTCGGTGACTGTGGCCTAAATAGTTGAAGGGAAAACATGGTTGGAAGATGAGGTCTTGTGGCTTTATGTTATAAAATTCTAACTGGTAAATTTAAAGTGACCAGAACACAAATTGCCATTCATATTTTCCTGTTACGTGGTCATTTGTCAAGGCAGGGCAGTAACAACCTTCGAGAGTGTCACTGAAAGCCCCCATGGAGAGAAGCATCATTATGTATGTCAGTAAGGAACTGCAGAAGCAAGAAGGCCTATATTGTTTCAATAAAACATATTGTGAAGGACATGGTTTTAAAATAATGACAGTGTTTCCACCTTTTTCTCCAAGTAGGAAGTATGAAATTAGCCAGGAATAATTTCTATAACAGTAAAGAACATGGAACAATGAGGCCTGGGTACTTCAAAGAATCTTCAAACGTCCTGATTGGACTCTAAAATATTATCTAAGTTCATCTTCTCTACCTAGTATTATCCTCCTACACAAATTACCATAACTCTCATAGGCCCATGAATTTTTTAATACATTTTTTCCATTCAAATTGTTTACAGCGATGGGACCCCAGATGCTCTATTGAAGGCATTCCTGGTCCTTTGAGTCAGTTCTTACTCAGCCACATCGTTCAGCTAAAGGAGGAAAATTGTTATTTTCATATTTGAAATGTAGGGACTGAAGCAGAATTTTAGTGACTTGTCCGAAATTATAATAGCCTATGTGGCAATGAAACACATTTTGTTGATGTTTCTTCTATTTTAAGATAGTGAAATGGCATTAAAGTAACCTTTTATCTCTGGTACAACTAACAGAAAAGAGTAAGATATATTTGAGTGAATCGGTATAAACTAGTGATGAATTTGTAAGCTTCACTGCCTGGCAATTTCAGTCCGTAACTGGGATCACATAATCTTGAGGGTAAACGCGACTGGAAGGCAGAAGATAATGAATGGTGTGGGAGGAAGTGAGGGACAGGTTTCAGATGCAGTCGAATGTTTGAAGTGGAGCTATGCCACACTTCCTCCTTTCATGTATAGGATGAAGACGCACCTCGATATCCCAAGACTTTCCCACTTTACATCTCAAAAATATCTCCTGGAAAAATATTGGTGTGATAGCTTTCTTCATGTGAACCTCTTACACCCTTTAAGATAATTCACTAGAATTGAGGTGTATCCACAAGAACTCAGATAAAATAGGTGGCAATGGGGTGGAGTCAAAGACCATGGGCGTTGGAGTCAGATAAATCTGAGTTGGAATCTCAGCTTCAGCCACTTAAAAGCTGTGTGGCCTTGGATAATAACTTAACTTTTCTGAGCCACAAGTACTCAACTGTAAATGTGAAATCACAATGCTTACTTCACAGGATAGATAACATAGGCAAAGCAGCTGCCATAAAGAGGTGTCCACTGCAGGGCAGTTATCACTGTTATCTCACTATAAGTCCTTTGTTTATGCTAGTCAGCATAATTAATAATAATAATTTTTAGCATCGCTAAATCTAGACAGAATGGAACAATGGATGGTTGGAAGAGAATTTGGTAAATACTTCATCACTCTCACATAATCCATCCTGCAATTACGGCTTGAAAAATTTCACACGCTTGCAAAGAGGCTAAATTAACTGAGCGGGTTGAAGAATGCAAATGAGAAAAAGAAATAGAAGTTATGAAATATAAGGCTGGAAAAAACATTCAGCCATTTCTGCATAATGTTAAAAACTATACTTGGATGCTCATAGTCGAATTTTAGTGAGAAAAAAGTAGTCAAAACAGGTGTTAGATTCAATTAGCTGGTAAATTTTTAAAAATTGATTAATTCATCCAAATCATTTGAATAATCAGGCAGCCATAAATATATGTGTGGAAAATCTTACACTAGTCTCTTTTTTTCTCACTGACATCCATTTTCCTCTGCATTTCAGACTTTTAACATTTCTTTTTATTAATATTATATTTAATTGACAAATCATAATTGTATACATCTATGGAGTACAATGTGACATTTGATATATGTATACAATGGGAAATAATTAAATATACATATCCATCACCTCATTACTAATCTTTTTTATGGTGAGACATTTGAAGTCTACACTCTTAATTATTTTGAAATATTTACTATTGACTATAGTCATCTTGCTGTGCAATAGATCTCAACACTATTCCTCCCGTCTGAAACTGTTCCTTTCCCCTGCTCCCCACTGTTCCCTGCCCAGCCTCTGGTAACCATTATTCTCCTCTTTACTTCTATGAGTTTAACCTTTTTAGATCCCACATATAGGTGAGATCATGCAGTATTTGTCTTTCTGTGCCCGGATTATTTCACTTAGCATAATGTCCTCCACATTCATCCATGTTGCCAAAAATGACAGAATTTCCTTCTTTTTAAAGGCTGAATAGTATACCATTGTGTATATATGCCACATTTTCTCTATCCATTCAACCACTGATGGACAGTTAGGTTAGCTCCATATCTTGGCTATTGTGAATAATGCTACAATGAACATGGCAGTACAGATATCTCTTTGACATACTGATTTCAATACCTTTGTATATGTAGTCAGAGATGGGATTGCTGGATCATGTGATAGTTTTATTTTTAGTTTCTTGAGGAACCTCCATAATATTTTCCATAATGGATGTACCAATTGACATTCCTACCAACAATACACGAGTTCCCTTTTCTCCAAATCCTCACCAACACTTATCTTTCATCTTTTTAATAAAAGCCATTTAACAGGCGTGAGGTGATAACCTCACTGTAGTTTCAATTTGCCTTCTTTGACGGTTAGTGATGTTGAATATTTTTTTCATGTATCTCTTGGCCATTTTTATGTGTTCTTTTGAGAAATATCCATTCAAAATTATTTGCCCAGTTTTTAAATTGGTTTATTTGTTTCTATTGAGTTGTTTTGAGTCCTTATTTATTTTTTATATTAACTTCTTATCAGATGTATGATTTGCATATATTTTCTCCTATTTTATTCCTTTTAATCAGAAGCAACAACCTTGCCTCAAATCTCATGGTGACCACAAGATACCTTCTTACATCATGTGAAGAAAAACTAACAACCAACTCTAATATGCTTATTATTACAATGTTGACTAAGGAGAAACACCTGATAAAAATATGAATAGTGTTTAGAAAAAAGTAAGCTGCTCTCTGGTATTATTGCACATAGAATTTCCGTGGCTTTATTATTTTTAACATAATGGCTCAATATGTTTTTTAAAAATTAATTATCTTGTCTTTTAACATTTTCAATAATATGCCTGGAAACATCTTGAAGTCTTCAAAATATTCATATTGTTTCCTCCTACTGCTAGTTTTCACTTAGCAATGTAAAAATTGGGGGGAATAAAGTGATTATAAATATTTTCTGCTTATCCTAGCTTATGTTTTATATATTTTATTTATGAGTCCACCTGAGTGAGTGGTCAAAAATCATAATAAGATTTCCACTTGTGACAATGACTGAGTTACTGGACCCAGACCTGACTTCCCTAACAATTTAAAAAACTGAGCAAAACATACTAAGCAATGATTTTTGGAGTGTGATCCCAAGGAGAAGAGAATTTTAGAAGTTGGAGTACAGGCTTTCTGCCTCTAGGCACTCTAGCGACTGTCACATGAGGAGGGCAAGCTCAAGCAGAGGCAGATTGAAGAAACAAAGATTGAAGTTCAAGGGGCCGGGATGGCTGGACACATGGAACAGACTCCTGAGAAAATGGAGGGTTCAGAGAAGGCTCCAGACGTCTGCACTGGGGTCCCCTTGGTCCTCAGCTGAATCCAAAGCTGCCTGTGCATAATGGGAGACTCCAAGATACCAAGAAAGGAAACATCATGAAGAAAAATACTTTATAAAAACTAAAAAGATAAAACTTTTAGGTTAAAAAATAGGAGAAAACTTTTACTACCCTAAGGTAGGCAGATTTTTTAAACAGAGCATGGAAAGTACTAATCATAAAAGAAAAAAGATTGATATATAAGGCTTTTTAAAATTAAAATTTTCCCTTAAAAAAGACACCATTAAGAAAATAAAATAGCACATCACAGACAGGGAGAAACTGCTCACAACACACATACATGACAGAAGACATGTATCCAAAGTATTTATGAATAAGTCTTACAACTCAATTATAAGAACATATACAACCCAATGTTTTAAATGTGAAAAATATTTGAACAGACACTTAAAAAAAAAGGTTATATAAATGGCCAGTAAGCAGATAACACAATGCTTAATATAATTAGTCATTAGTAGCCATTATAGAAATGTATGTTAAAACCTCAAAGATTTACCACAAAACACACCAGAAAGGCTAAAATAAAAATGACTGACAATAACAAGTATTGGAAAGGATTTGGAGCAACTGGAATTTTCATATGTTATTGGTGAGAGTATAAAATGGTACACTTACTTTGGAAAACAGATTGGCAGTTTCTTAGAAAATTAAACATACACTTAACCATATGGCCCAATGATATTATTCTTAGGTATTTAAAATAATTAAAAACATTTATTCCCACTGAAACTTGTATACAGATGTTCATTTCAATTTTATTTATAATTGCCAAAATTCAGAAGAACACAAATGTTCATCAACAATAAATAGAACACTGCTCAGCGATACAAGGTGACAAACTCCTGACATGTGCAACAACATGGATAAATATCAAAAGCATTGTTAAAAAAAGGAGTCAGAAACCAAAAGAATTATTTCCTGTATGATTTTATTTATATGAAATTCTAGATCAGGCAAAGTAATGTACAGTGACAGAAGGCAAAGCAATGGTTGCTTAGGGTGGACAGGAATGTGGTTGACTGTCAGTATGTCACAAGATAAATTTGGGGGGTATAGTGGTTCTAAATCCCAATTCTGGTGGTGGCAACAGAGGTGTATACATTTGTAAAAACTCTTCTATATCTATTCTTAAATGACACTTCATTAAAGTTGATTTAAAAAGTAACAAGGTATCATAAAATTTATAACAATATTTACAAAACATGCTATTTTGTAAGAATGCAATTTTTAAACATATCTAAACAATTTGGCATGTAAATTTCTTCCCGTTCCTATATATATATATATATATATATATATATATATATATATATATATACTATTTAATGAGATTTGAGGGTTTTGGTTTTTCTTTAGCATTTTTATATTATGTAGGATGGATTTACTTCTTTGCTTGTATTAAAATTCTTTATCCTGAACAAGTGCCCCTTCTCTATAGGGAAAGCAATGTAGTTATCAACTCTACTGACTAATCACTCTAAATTAAACATTTTCTTTTGGATAATATAATTTAAATCATCTTGAATATAATATAGATTTTTGGTAAAAGTAATTAAGGACTAGAATAAAGGTAATTATAATTTCTGATGGATGAACTGATAGGAGTAAAGTTAGAATTGACTTAAACCCTCATCTAAAACTAGAACAAAATTAAAGGAAATCCTAAAACTTTAGTTGTGTTTTTAATTGATTTTCACACACCAGTGAACTTCTAAGTACTCTATTTTCACCAAGGACTGTAAGCAAGAAAATTCTCAAGGAAAGAAATTTGGCACTTGTGACAATGCAAGAATCTTCTAGAAATAGCTTCCAAAAGATTTAAGACATGGTTTCTTTTCTAAGGCCTATATATTCTTAAAGGAATTGATTTCCAAATGAAATTTCTAAAATTGTTGCTTACATGAATTGAGGAGAAAACAAATCTTTCTAGGATACTAGTTAAGTTAATAATAAGGGATCAATCTCTAAATTAAAACTGGTCTAGGTAGTCTGATTTGCATGGTACTATGTTAATGGTAACTCACGTATACCAGAACTGTGTACACACTTTTGCATGGTTCCATGGTAACTGAAGTGCCAAGCAAAGACTTGGTTTAGATATGCACAAGTTTTAGTGAACACAGTATTGTATCTTTGATATTTCCCAGTTAACATATATTCTATGAACGGAACATAGGTTCCATCAACTAGAAATGGCTATGTCGTTTCTGACGTCAATTTTTTTTTTTGTTTTATTTTTGGTGAAAGAAATACATGTATTTATTTTTAAACATCATAAAATACTTCAAGTCTTATAATGAGAAGCAGCAGTCCTTTCTCCCATTTATTCCCATCTCAGACCCTAGAGGCAATCCTTTACAATTTTTTTAGCTGTGTCTTCTAGTATTACTTCCATAATTTCAAGTGACATAACATTATTTATCAATAACATAACTGTTTATAATAATATTTGTAAATAATATAACAAAACTTTATTTCTTATTTATCACATTTTGACCTCATCCTTGTTAGAGCTCTCTGTCTTCTTTTTCATTTGGGATTAGATGTTTTGTCTTGGCAACTCTTATTCTAGAACTTCCCTTCCATTCTCTCCTGTGTGAGATTCTTTCTTTCCTGAATGTGGTGCCTCTTTTTTTTCTTAGTTTGCTGTTTCACGTTTTATCTCATGCTCTGGCAGCTTCCTGAGAGACTGTGAGAAATATTTTTTTTTTAGATATGATCTTTCTAAAATGTCTAATCTCTGCTCACATTTAGTAGATTGGTTGGGTCCAGAATAATATAAAACACGTATTTCCTTTAGAATTGTGATGACATCACTCCACTGTCTTCTAACTTCTAGCTTTACAATTATGAAATGCAATCCATTTTGTTTCTTCATTCTTTATATGACCTGTTCCTTCCACTTCTCAAGCTTGAAGGGTTTTCTTTCTTTTTTCTTTTTTTTGATTTGTCCCGAAAGCTTATGATATTATTCCTTGGTGTGTGTATGTATGTGTGTCTCACTTATTGTTTTGAACATTTGGTGAATGCTTTCCATGAAAAATCATGTTCTAGAGTTCTGAAAACATTTCTTGTGTTATTTCTGATATTTTCCAGCCTCACATTTGTTCTGTTCTAAGTTAGATGGTACATCCTCTGGAGTGATGCCTTAATTACCTCTGACATTTAGATGTACTTCCTGGGAGATTTCTTCAACTGCATCTAACAATCGTCATTGATTGTTTTTTTATCTCAACCATCATATGTCCAAAAAGCTCTTTCTTGTTTTCTGTGTGTTCTTTTATTTTTTTCACACTAATGGTTTCTAGATATATCTTCACTTTCCTTTTTGAAATTTTTAACAGTACATTTTTAGAAGTTTTGTTTTTCTCCCAGTATCAGCCCTATTTCCTTTGAGTTCCTTTATTCATTCGTTTATTTCTTGAAGTCTTTGTTGTTCTGTTGGAGACTTTCTTCAGTTTTCTTACTGAAGATTCCCAGACACACATTCCTATTTAAGAGTATAACACTACAATGTGTGTGCATGTGTGTGGCTTATCAGATGATTAGTTTTACTATAGGGTAAACAGGTAGGAAGTCAGTCAGTGCTGTGCACATAAATGGTTACCAGGGGAGTTAGGAAGGAGGCAAAAATAACTTCATATATTCATACAACTCTTTTAAAGCAGAATTCATGTTTAAAAAATTTATATTTTCATTATATATATATATGTGTGTGTGTGTATGTGTATATATATATATTTATTTAATTTTTTTAGAGGCAAGGTTTCACTCTGTTCCCCAGGCTGAAGTGCAGTGGTGTGATTATAGCTCACTGCAGCCTCAAACTCTTGGGTTCAAGCAGTCCTCCCACCTCAGCCTCCCCAGTAGCTGGGACTCCAGGCACCTGCCACCACATCTAGCTAATTTCTTATTTTTTTGTAGAGATGGAGGTCGTGCTATGTTGCTTAGGCTTGCCTCAAACTCCTGACCTCTAAAGCAATCCTCCCTCCTTGGCCTCCCAAAGTTCTGGGATTACAGGTGTCAACCACTGTGCCCATTGCTTTATATATTTTTAGATCACCCATAGCAACTTCAAAAATGTAACATTTAAAAATAACTATACTTTTGAATTTTTTCTTTTTATCATTGCTCTAAATCACATGAGTAGTATATACTAATTTAAACGCAAAGTGGCAGAAATATCAAACATGATGAAAATTTGAACTATTTTCAATTTTTCACTATTATGTTTTATGAATGTTTTTGTATAAGTCTTTGTATGGAAATATGATTTTATTTCTCTTGGGTGGAATTCTGGGTCTTATTGTAAGTTTATGTTTAACAATATAAGAAATTGCCGAACTGTTTTTCAAAGAGAATTTTACATTCTCAATAGCAATGAATGAGAGTTCTAGTTTGCACACATTGTTGCCAATATTTGTTATTGTTTGTCTTCCTTATTACAGTCTTTCCAGCAGGTGCATAATGGTATCTCATGGTGTTAATGTGCATGGACATTCAGTCCATTGCAGAAATATAATGGTATATATAATAGCATAATATACAGTAATATAATATATGAAATATAATGGTAATATAATGGTATAATAGCAGATTTTTATACACATTTCTGTCTTTGGCAGGTTAAATAAACTGCAGCAATAAAAAAATAGGGAATTTAAACTAAGTAATTGATAGTGTTAATCTAACAAGCATGTATGACTTATGACTAATGACTAACCATATAGGCATCTTTCCATGTACTTATTGGCTGTTTTCTATCTTCCTTGGTAAAATGTCTGTATCTTTTGCCCATTAAAAAATTGTGAGTTTAAAATTAGCCGGGCATGGTGGCACATGCTTGTAGTCCCAGCTACTCAGGAGGCTGAGGCAGTAGGATTGCTTGAGCTCAGGAGCTTGAGGTTGCTGTGAGCTGGGCTGACGCCACGGCACTCTAGCCCGAGCAACAGATTGAGACTCTGTCTCAAAAAAAAAAAAAAAATTATGAGTTTTTCTGTTATTGAATTTTTATAGTTATTTATAGATTATTGATAGTTCTTTACTAGATATATTATTTGTAAATACACTTTCTCTCAGCGTTGTGTTTTCATGTTCTTAATGATGTCTTTTTAAGTGTAATTTTTTAAGCTTTTGATGAAGTAGTTCTTACCAAACTTTTTGTTAATGGATCATGCTTTTGGTGTCTTATCTAAGAACTGTTTCCTTAACGTAAGGTCATAAAATTCTCCTCGAGGTGTTCTCTAGAAATTTCATAGTTTAAACTCTTATATTTATATGTATGATTCATTTTGAGTTAATTTTTATGCATTGTGTGAAGTAAGGGTCTAAATTAATATTTTTGCATATGCATGTTCAATTGTCTCTGTAGTAGTTTTTGAAATGATAGTTCTTTCCTCTTTGAGTTTTCTAGGCAATTTTGTTAAAATCAGATGACCATTCATATAAAGCTCATAGAGTATGTAAATAATAATAAAATACAGGACTGTAATTATTATTTTCTTTTTGAACTTAGAGTTTTCAAAAGAGTGTGTCAAAATTTGAAATTGTTGGACTGTTTCTTCCAAACTTCTTAAAATTTCTTCTAGCTTTGTTAAATTGTCATTAGAAATATAGTTTATATTATGTCTATATTCTGGAATTTATGAAGGTTTTCATAAGCATAATATATTATCAAGTTGTAAAGAATTTAAATGGAAGTCATATTTCTATTTATCAGATTACAGAATTGGATACCTGCTTATTAGATTAACATTATTAATTACTCAATTTAGATTTCTTATATTTTGATTGCTAAAGTTTATGTAACCTGCCAAAGACAAAAATGTGTATAAAAATCTGCTTTTACTATTATATTTCTGCAACAACTGAATGTTTGTGTCTTCCCTAAAATTAATGTGCTGAAGCCCTATCTCGCAATGTAATGATATTTGGAGCTAAGACAGGTTCATCCAGCTTCTCCTTGCAATTCCAACAAATTCATCTTCATTTGTTTAATGTTAAATGATTTGACACACATAGTTTTATAAAATTTGTATTTTATTTTGGATCATGTATTTGAAATTTTTAAAGTAATGCTTTAGTCTTATATACTGCCTTCAGTTTATTGAATACACTAGATATTATCTTTGAATACTCTTTAAATTAAATTCATGCTTTTGTGTGATTATATGCATTTGACATAAAATTTCATATCTTTCATTGTCAAACGTTTTTATTTATTTTCTTTTAGGATTATCTCATATACATTTTATGCTGTTCTGTTTCTCTAACCCAATTTGTAAGATGTTAGTCAACTTTTTAAAAGTTTCATTGAGATATATTTGGCAAAAAATCATTGGTATACCACTAACTGCACATAGTGAAATGTGCAATTTGATAAGTATCCACCTATGTAGATATCTGTCAAACCACAACCAAAATCAAGGAATAAACAGATCTACTGCCTCCAAAGGTTTCTCATGACTCTTTGTAATCCCCCTGCCTCTCCCTGCTCCTTATTCCCAGGCAACCAATGACCTGCTTTCTATAACTTTCTGTTAGCTTGTATTTTCTAGAATTTCATAAAAATAAATTCATACAATATATATTTATTTTTGTCTGGCTTCTTTCACTTAGCATAATTATTCTGAGAATAGCAGGTGTTGCAGCATTTATAAATAATTCCAAGTTTTAATGTGTATATCTGTTCCCATGTTATTGAACATTTAGGTTATGTACTAATCTTTGTAGATGGATATATGCTTTAATTTTCTTATGTAAATATCTAGAAATGGAATGGTGGATCATATGGTAGATGTATGTTTAATGTTTAAAAATGATCAAACTCCTTTTCACAGTGGTTGTACAATTTTACACTCTCATTATGTACGAGAGTTCCAGTTCCTTCACATTCTCACTAACGCTTGGTATGGTTGGTCTTTTCATCTTAGCCATCTGAGAGGTATCCAGTAGTATCTCATTGTGTTAAATTTCCCTAATGACTATATTGAGCATCTTTGCATATGCATCTTTGCCATATATCTTTTTGTATTCCACAGTTTTGTTCATTTTAAATTGAGTTGTTTGTTTTCTTATTATGGAGTTTTGAGAGTTCTTTATATTCTAGGCATAATTTTTGGTTTTGTTTTTTTTTAAATTTTTGGCCAGATATAGTTTTATTAGCAGATATTTCTTTACAAATATAATCTCCCAATCATCAACTTGTGTATATATTCTATTAACTGTCCTTCAAAGAATAGAAGAGTTTTTAATTTTGAAGAAGTTCAATTTATGAATTTCTTATATTAAGGATTTTGCTTTTGGTGTCTTATCTAAGAAAATTTTGTCTAACTCAAAGTAGCAAAGTTCCCTCCTATTTTCTTCCACAATTCTTACTTAGATAGTTAGATTTTACAATTAGAAATTTGATCTTTTTTGCATTAGGTTTTGTAAATGGTATGAAGTATGAATCAAAGTTATTTTTGTATGTGGAGATCAATTGTTCCAGCAATGTTTGTTAAAAAGATCCATTCTCCACTGAACTGACGGTGCACCTTTGCAGATTTTCCTTTCTACAAAAGAGCCTGTAGGGATTTTTATTGAGATTACATTAAATTTAAAAATCAGTTTGGGGAGAAAAGGCATCTTAACAATGTTGAATCTTTTGATCAATGACTATGGTAGATCTCTTCATTTATTTAGGTCTTCTTTAACTTTTCTCAGCAACTTTTTTAGATTTTAGTGTACAGATCTTGCACAGCTTAATTAGATTTATCCCTAAGCATTCATGTTTTCAAGTTTTGTCAGTGTTAATTTTTAAATTTAAATTTCTAATTTTTAATTATTGTGGGGTGTCCCAAAAGTCTCCATTCAAAGGAAAAATTTTGTGATGAATATTTTAAAAATAAAGGTACATTTAGCTACAATTTCCCATTTTCCCTATGTATGGTGACTTTTGGGATACCCTGTAGTATATAAAACACAATTGATTTTCATGTATTGATTCTTGTATCCTGCAAACTTGCTAAACTCACTTATTAGGTCTGGATACTTTTGTGTATATTCTGTTGTATTTTCTGCATAGACAATGATATTGCCTATCAATAAAGGCAGCTCTACTTCTGTTCCAATTGAGATGCATTTCTTTTCTTTCCTTTTTTTTTCTTTTTTGGCTGATTCCACTGGCTAAGAACATTAGTACAATGTTAAAAGAAGTGATGAGAGTAGACATCTTTATCTTGTTCTTCATCTGATGAGAAAATTATTCACCATTAAATATAAGGTTAGTTGTAAAGTTTTAATCAGTTTGAGAAAGTTCTCCCTATTCTTAGTTTTTTGAGGGTTTTTATGAGTGGAGGTTGGATTTCTTCAAATGATTTTTCTGCATCTATTGAGAGGATCATATTTTTTCTTTCCTCATTTTTAATATTGTGAAATATATTCATTGATTGATTTTCAAGTGTAAACACATCTTTCTATTCTACAGATAAACCCTAGTTGATCATACTGTCTTATCCTTTTGATATATTTTTGTATTGGATTTGCCAAATTTCGAAATTTTGCAAGTATGTTCATGAAGAATATTGTTCTGCAGTTATTTTTTCTTGTAATGTGTTTTCTGGTTTTGGAATCAGGGCAATGCTGGCCTCCTACAGTGAGTTGGGAAGTATTTCCTCCTGTTCAATTTTGTAGAAGAGATTATGTTGATCTTATCAGACTTCTTTAAATATTTGGTAGAATTTACTAGCGAAGCTCTCTTAGCCTAGAATTTTCTTCAAGAAAATATTTTAAACAACAAAAAATGATTCGTTTAATAGATATGAAGCTATTAAGATTATCCATTTCTTCTTCAGTGAGCTGTAGTATTAATAGTTTTTATCACTCAAGAGATTGGTCCATTTCACCTAAGTTGTTGAACTTATAAACATTAGGTTCTTCATACCATTTCCTTATAAGCCTGCTTATATCTGTAGAATCTCAAGGGATGTCGCATATATCCTCCGTAATGCTGGTAATTTGTTCTCTCCTCTCTGTCTCTTTACCTCAGTTCCCTTGACCAGTCTGGCTAGAAATTTATCAATTTTATTGATATCAAAGATTCATCTTTGGTTTCATTTATTTTCTCTAGCACTTTAACTGTTTTCTAATTAATTAATTTCTACTCTGATCATTAATATTTCCTTTATACTGCTTATTTTAGAATTAATTTGTTCTTCTAATTTTTCAAGGTCAAAGCTGTGGTGATTGATTTCATTATCCTCCTTTCATGATGTAGGTATTTATGCTATGAATTTTTCCCTAATTGTTTCTTCAGTGAAATTCCACAAATTCAGATATGTTGTGTTTTTCTCTCAGTCAGTTCAAAAAAGTTTCTGATTAACATTTTTATTTCTTCTTGCACCATGTGTTATTTAGGAGTATGTTAATTTTTACATATTTGTGAATTTCCCAAATTTCCTTCTGCTATTCATTTCCATTTTTATTTCACTGTGGCTGGAGAACATACTTTGTATTATTTCAGTCCTTTTACACTTACTGAGACTTGTCTTATGGCCTAGAAATGGTTTGTCTTACTAAATAGTCTATGTGCACTTGAAAAGAATGTGTTTTCTCCTATTGTTGTGTGGATTGTTCCATAAATGCCAATTAGCCAAAATTGGTTAATAGTGTCCTTCAAATCTTCTATATTCCTACTAATTTTTCTGTTTCCTTGTTCTATGAAATACTGAGAGAAATATATTGAAATTTCTGACAATAATTGTGGATTTATCTATTTCTCTTTCTAATGCTGTCATTTTTTGCTTCATTTATTTGAAGCTATGTTATTACCAGCATGTACATTTATGATTTTGATGTACTTTTGATTATTTGACTCCTTTATCATTAACATATTATCTTTTTTATCCCTGAAAATATTCTTTGCTCTAAAGTCTTACTTTCTGAGATATGAATATAAGCCAATAGTGCTTTTTCTTGAATAACATTAATATAGTATACCTTTTTCCATACTTATCCTTTTAACCTATAAATGTCTTTATGTTAAAGTTCATTTCTTGTAGGCAGCAGTGAATATATTGCCCTTGCTTCTTAATCCAAGCTATCTCTGACTTTCATTATAGTGTTTAGACCATTTCCATTTAATGTGATCAGTCACATGGCAAGATTAAGTACATCATCTTCATATTTCATTTTTTGTTTGTCCCATCTTTTTTATATCCATTTATCTTTATTCTTTATAATTATATATTTCTTATAATTCCATTTTATTAACTTTGGTTACCCATTAGCTATAGCCCTATTTTGTTGTTATAGTACTAGCTTTAGAGTTATGATATATAACCTTAATTTAGCAGAATCTACTTTCAAGGATATTATACCACTTCATGTATAAATATTATACTTCTCTTTTTTCTATTAGTCTTTATCTTCTTGTTGTCATACATTTGATTTATACATATGTTATAAGCTCCACGATACGTTGTTGTTACTATTACCTACAGTCAATAAAATTTCAAATTTTATGGAATTTAAATTATCAGAAAAAAATCCTGTAGTGTTCATACATGTAGGGACAATTTATGGTCTTCTACATTTCTTTGTGTAGATTCATATTTCCATCTAATGTCATTTTCCTTCTGCCTGAAGGACTTCTTTTAACATTTTTGGAGGATAGGTCTACTGGTGATGAATTCTTTCAACTTTTATGTGTCTGAAAATATCTTCATTTTATCTTCATTTTTAAAGGTTCTTTTTTCCACTGGGTAAAGAATTTTAAGTTGAAGTACTAGCAAAAAAAGAAAAAAATAGATAAATTTGACTTAATAAAAACTGAAAGCTTTTGTGCTTCAAAGTACACTATCAAATAAAAAGACAATTCACATAATGGAATAATATGTTGGTAAATTATATATCTGATAAAGGCCTAGTATCCAGAACATACAAAAGCTCTTACAACTCCACCATGAAAAGGCAAACAATCCAACTTAAAAATGGGTGAAGGATATGAATAGACATTTCTCCAAAGAAGATATACAAATAACCAATAAGCACATGAAAAGATACTAAACAGTTGTTATTAGAGAAATGCAAATCAAAACTATGATGAGATACTATTTCACACACACTAGGATGGCTATTACCATCAAAATAAAAAATAGCAAGTGTTAGCAAGGTTGTGGAGCAATTGGAACCCTCATGCATTGCTGCTGAAGTTGTAAAATGGTTCAGCTGCTGTGGAAAGTAGTTTGGCAGTTTCTGAGAAAGTTAAACATACACATATCATATGATCCAGTAGTTCCACTCCTAAGTACATATCTGAGAGAATGACAACATATGTCACAAAGCAGCTTTATTCCTAATAGTAAAAAAGTAGAAACAACCCAAATGTTCATTAACTGATAAATGCACAAACAAATGTGGTATAGCCATACAATAGAATATCATTCAGCCCCAAAAGGAGTAGAGTACCAATGCATGTCATAACATAGACGACCTCGAAAACATTATGCTAAGTAAATAAAGTTAGACACAAAAATCCACATGCAGTTTTCTTCTGCATATAGTTATGCTACTTGGAAATGGTCTTATCCTTTAGGGTCTTGCTTTTATGATTCAGTAGGCACTCCTCAGTGTTCAATCCATGGCTAATTATTCCCTACCACTGAGGCAAGATCTTTCTGAGTATTCTGCCCAATTCCCTGTGAATTATGAGTTACTCCAGTCTGACTGGTGTGAATAGGCAGTATTCCTGGCTTTATGTGAACTGTGAGTACTGTTTCCTCTAATCCTTTCATATGGTTCTTTCCCTGGCCTTGAGTAATAGTTTCTTCTTCTCAGACTTATAACATTATAGTTTGCTTTTACTTTAGACTTTGTATAATTGAAGTTATTAAGCATTTTTTTCTGCCTGGCTTCTTTCACTCAATATTAGATTTGTGAGATTCAAGCCTGTTCTTGCATAAAATATCAGTTCATTTATTTCATTACTTTGTCCTATTCCGCAGTATGAATATACCATAATTTACTTACCTATTCTATTGTTGAGCTTGTTTCTATTACCAGCTATACTGTGTGCATATTTTTGTACACGTCTCTTGGTAGACATTCTCACACATTGCTGTTGCATATAACAACAGGACTAGAATTGCTCAATTCTAAGATATATACATGTTAAACTTATTTCAAATAATTCATAATTTCAAAAGGTCAAGTTATAGTATCAGTTCATGGTCCCAATGTATGAGAGTAACAGTTGCTCTACATCTTCACCAACTTTTTCTCGTGTCATCTTTCTAATTTTAGGTATTTGGGTAGATGTGCAGTGATATCTCATTGTGGCTTTAATATGTCTCTCTGATGACTAATGTAGTTGCAAACTTTTCATATATTAGTTGAACATTTGTATATCTTCTTGTGTGAAGTGCCAGTGTAAGTCTTCAGTCTATTATTCTATTGTGTGATCTTTTTATTAATAACCTAAAAGAGAATCTTTATGTATCTTGGATATAAGTCTCTTATTAGTTAATGTGTGTGTAAAAATATCTCCTACTTTGTGATTTACTTCTTCACTTTCTTTTGGAGAACAGAAATGTTTAATTTTAATGTACTACAACTTATCACGTTTTTCTTCTATGAATAATGTCCTATTGAAGAATATTTCTCTACTACAGATTATGATTATATATGTTATAGTCAAGAATATTTATTGTTTTGACTCTCATGTGTAGATCTACAGTACAACAGAAATTAATTTTTGTATATGATGTGAGATAGGGATCAGAATTAATGGTTGATCCATATGGCTTTACATTGACCTGGCGTCATTGAAACAATCATCTTATTTCTACTACATTGCAGTGCTACCTTTGATATAAACTTTCATATATTTTTGTCTCTTATTTTCATCTTTCTATTATCTTCCAATGCAAATATGCTATCTTTGCATCAATACAATCATTTAATAATTATACTTAAATTAACTCTTGATACATGACAATATGATAAAGCACGTTATACCACTTGTTTCTACCTCTTTATCACAAATAAGTTAATTGATCTTGGCCTTTGATGTTCTCTATTAATTTTAGAATTAGTTTGTCAAATTTCATCAAAAGTAGATTTTTAATTGAAAGTGCACTGAATCTATAGATCAATTCAGGGAGAATTTACATCTTCACACTATTGTGTCTTTCAATTCACATGCATAATACATAATATACTCCGCTGATAGTTTAGGTATCTCTTAATGTTTTTAGTTTTCTGTGTGTACTTTTTAGTTAGATTTATTCCTATATATTTAAAATATTGATAATATTTTAAGTGATTCTGTTTATTAAATTTTGTTTCCTAATTATTTCTTGCTGTATTTAGAAATGTAATTTATTTTTTAATCTGAATTATATCCAGAGCCTTGCTAATTGTAATAACTGTGTCAGTTCTGAGGAGATTTCAACTGATTTTTTTCCTTATGATGGGCTATGTTTTTTTACCTTCTTTGTATGTCAAACATTGTGAATTTTACATTGTTGGGTAATGCTTACTTTGTATTTCAATTCTTTTTGTACTTATATCAAAATTACCAGTAAGTCTGATTCTTTTTTTATATTGTCTACTAAATCCTTCTTTTCAATTCTGTTTCCAAAATAATCGGCTCACTTCCTCAGCACCCTTTGTTTAGGTTTCTACAGTTTGTTTTCTGACTGTCTTTCCGTCTTCCCAACCACCTTACAGATAGCTTCTAGAACACATGCATGTGTCTCATATACCCTGTGCTTGTACATAGGATTGCTAGGAATAATCAACAGCTGTCATAATTAGCAACTGGGTACTTGGCACAAATTACATGCCAGGTGCTATAAATATAGTATTTCTGAACTCCACAAAATTTCTCTGAATTTCATAATTCTATCTTCACAGGTGAGAAGATGAAGTCTCAAAAAGTCTCGTTTGTGTAAGGTCTTATGTCCCATATGATAAATGGGTAATATTCTACTTTACATCTGCTCAGCTCCAAAGCTCACACTCTTTCTAAGCAACACAGCTCACTTTTACTGAATATATTTTATGAGTACTGCCATTTTTAAAAGTCTTTTCAACTGGACTATAAGCTCTATGAGGTCTTTGAGATCTTTTGTATTCTCCAAACACAGACTGCCTTAGCAGACAATAAATATTGATCAACTGGTTGAATTTTTTTATGTAACAATTCCTGAAAATAAGAATAGGCAGGTAGCAGAGGTGTGCTCAGCATGAATAGGCTGTAAGGCGCTTTTGCTCCAAAATTATACTCACTGGATAATGGTCCCTTGATGAGAGAAAATAGCTCTAGAAAAATGAGCTAGTAACAATGAGATCATTTTCTCCTTGAAAATATCCTTAGTTCAATAATATGTGGATATTATATTTTACTGATATCCTCTAAAAAGTCAAGAAATAGTAGGTCATCTCTAAGGTTGTTTCAAAACTAATTCTGTGAGCTTTCAGTCTTCACTTTAGTCAAGGCTACAGTCACAGAATGGAAGCATCCATCAAATTATTGAACAATTCAAACTGAAAGAATCTTCCCCTAACCCTCTACTCACCACCCAAAAGAAAAAAAAAAATGAAAAAGTTTTGATTAAAGCAAAAGATTTTTGATCTAGCTCATTCTTTCTATTTAGTATGCTTCACATTTATCCACTATATAATTGTTCAAACTCTTTGCTGTAGTTAAGGAGATCTGGTTATCTTCATTATGAAGTGTAAGCTTTTTCATCTCTGGTTATGACTGCATTTAAGAGATTAGATAAGATACAAATGAAATGGACATAAAGCCAAGAAGGAACAGCTATCCTAAGGAAATCTACATATTTCCCTCATTTTTAATGGGAATGTGATTTAGAGATAACTATCATAGAGCCATAGTGAATGTGGGGATGGTGTTTGTATATTATCAATGTAACTACCTGAAATATATAAACAATGATTTTTAAAATATATCCAGATGATTTAGTTAAGACTATTTACGATAACTAAATCTTGTTAAATAAGCATTTTTCTAAACATTAATCCTATAAATAAAACAGAATTCAATTTGATATTTTAAGCTTTAGCTACTGTGACTAGTTGCATTTAATTGTGTGCAGTATATTCAAGTAAGCAAATTCCAAATGAAACTAGATGGTCTTTTATAACTGGTTTTTATTGACTCATTTCCCTGTATGTTTCTTAAATATTTTATCATTTTGTTTCCCTGTTGCCTTTTATGTGTATTTTCAAACAATAGTAGTCTTGCCCAACAGTCTTTTAAATTAGATCATCATGTTACTGTTCCTATCAATATTGTAAGTAAACACTATTATCTCTGTTAATATAAATCGATCAGCATTTCATTTATGGTATAAAATTCTATTACTGTTCATTAAATTGCCCAAAAAGGAAGACCTTAATCAACGAGACATCTTTCTTTTACATGTAGCTAGAAAATGCCTCCAAATTCTCTTGGCACTTTAATGTTGTGTTCAGAATCTGGGTGTGATTAAAGAAAAACACTGAATGGATGGAATTTACCATATTAACTGACAGAGCTTTAAAACTGCCTATAAAATGATACGTAATGAAATTTTCAAATAAAGGACAGATATATAAAAAATCAAGACTAATATTAATACTTTAATTATTATGAAAATAGATTATTAAAAATTGCCTATTTTCTGCCATTTTAAAGCTAAGCTTTGAGGATCGATATTTAAAAACAATATGGACATTTTTCTAGCATTTATATAACCTATAATTCAAATTCTGTAAAAGATCTTGTTATTTAGACAGATTCTGACCCTCCCATAATACTGATCCCTCGTTTATTATTAGGTTGATTTTATTTTCCCAAATATAAAAGTCATTGAAGAGCCTTTGCTACGTGGCTTTGTTCTTGTAAGGAACATGGTATTAAGAGACACTTTGGGTAAACCCAGGTGTGATAGGAGACTGATTTCTGTATCAGAGTGGCTTATTGGATCTGTTTCCATGTTTGTTTTCTGGATTCAGTGGCTAATTTGGTTTCTAATCATGCTTTTGACCCCATTTCCAGACTGTTTGTGGTAACGGGAGAAGAAAGGCCCTGCAGTAGGTAATTAAGTCTGCAAAAGCAGGGCTGCTTACTTTTCATTGCAGCAGATAATCAGAGTGCTGTTGCTCAAGTGTAAAATGCAGAAATTAATGATCCTATATAATACAGATTAAGGCTTTCATTTTAAAAACTATCAGTGCAGAAGAACAAAGGTAGGAAAAACAGCATGATATTTGGAATTCCAATATATAGTAAAACTTGCAAATTTTGAAAGAGGTTTCTGAGCATGAGACTAATCAAAATTCACCTTGTGTTCTAAGGTGATTGATTAGTTCAAAACTCAAATATATTACTGCCCCATTGCATCTCTGAAAAGGCACAATTAGACACATTTGTCCATGTCTTTTCACTTACAAACATGTCCCATTGTTCATTCAGATTAGATGAGGTATGTAGGAGCATTTAGCACACTGAGCATCACATAGTAGGTACTCAGTAAATATTACAGTATTTGAATAAAAAAAATTTTTATAAAGGGGTTACAAAGCAGTATCCAAGAGCCATGAATGCACACATATTTTAAAAAAACACATAATCTCATAAAATTTCCATATACAGTTTATTTTACCTGTATTTTTTTCTATTAGAGCTCAATAGACTGTAAAACTATCCTTGCTGTAGAAGGATATCAGTTTACAGCACACCCTTCATAGAATAAAAAGCCTATTTTCAACAAAACACCAGTTCTTATTGATACAAAACTTACTGCCAAAAAATTCATACATTTCACAACATGACCCAGTGATTCAGTCTTTAGTGTGCATAAACATACTGACATTCTTCAACAACATGATCAATTTAATCAGTGATAACATCAATAGATTTTCAGTGTTCTTAAGTTATTTAGATTATTTTGATCATATATTTCTCATGTTTGTTTACTGTTAGTTATCTTTTTAATGATATTTTTCCATAAAATTGCTTCTCATTTATCACCAGTAATAAACTGGTTAATCTGGTAAACACTTCATTGAGCTTATGAGAATGACATTATATTCTTCACATTACACATGGAAAAACTTAAACACAGAGTAAAAATAGCAACACAGTTTTTATTACAGGGTTGGTCCACATCAATGAAAATTTTTCATTTTGTTCTCTAATTTATGTAAGTTCTTACCAGCTCATGTTCAATGGCTCTTGCATCAGCAAATAAAGTCACAGTGCCCCTGAAATATTACTTTAAAAGGTAAAATTAAGCCTAAAACTTACCACTAAGTGATCCAGAATGAAAGAGTATCATTCCCTGTCAGCAGTTGGGAAAGCATTTGGTGTGTTGATCTGGCACCGTTCTAAGGCTGTATTAGAAAAATTGTGAACACATGAAGAGCAGCATTTGTTGCATATTGGTAACCATTCTAATCTATCTGTAAAATATGCTCTGCAGCATTGTTTTCTAAACAGAGAAGAGTGGAGCTTTGGCATGTGTCCTCCATCAGAGCACTTGTACTTTAAATGAAAAGAACATGATCTGAAGTAAACCCAGAAGTTATAATAATGAACTCTGGAGCCAAGCACCTGTGCTTTGCAGTTCAATTTTCACATTGGCTAGGACCCACTCAAGGGTTTAGTATTTACTCATTGTGACCAATACAGTAGACTTTAACAAAATCTTGTCTTTCACATTACATTCAGTGACTATAATGCCATTATCATCGACAACAGGACCAACCAGCACTGTCCACACAGTAACTCATCACACTAACACCATGGGGTCATGCAGCTTTTCACAGCCAGATTGATCTGTTCCTTCCTCCATAAATTATGCAGGCAGGGTTTTCTTCTTACAGCCTTGCTGAAAGCAAGATTAAAATTACTCTGGCTATTCTAAAACAAAATGATGCTGTTAAAAGTGGGATACCATACCATTAGACTAGCGAGGTTCTCAGCACGTGCCCCTTCCTGCCATGTTGAGGGGACGTGTGTAGCCTGGCCTCTGAACCAAGGACAGAAGTCAAGAGAGAGCCCTGAGAAGCTGATGCTCTGATGATGAGGTGACTAGGAGCTAGGATTCCTGACTCAGGCAACTTCAATAGTTTCTCAGGCTCAGTGATGTAGTTCTGGCATTCCTGAAAGATTTTTAATCAAAAAGGTTCCCAGTCAATTATTCATTAATAAATCCAAGCATGTGAAACAATCGTCCTTCCAAGGGCTAGCAAACAATGACAGACTACCAACCACCGGCAGCAGAGTGCGTCTGGATTTGGCCACTTCTGCCTGCAATGTGGATTGGCAAGAAGAGTGGGCATAGGCCAGAACAGGGGATTCCAATCCCAAAGTTAAAGGGTTTAGGGAGAAAAAAAAACATTTCTGTTTCTCTCTTTTTCTCTAATCAGTTTATTTATATCATTTGTTTTGACATTCAGGCCCATTTATCTAGTTACAAAAAATAATAATAATGACAAAGGCAATAATCTGAACTACAATGTAGGAAGGTTTTCTTGTTTCTTTGTTTGTAATGACCACTGCCCAGGTTTTATGTTTTTATACGTAAGGATCCCTATAGGTGGACTTTACTGTCCCTGTCTTGTAGATGAGAACACAGAGCTAGCGCGAGGTTAAGCAATTGGAAAATCTATTCAGCTAATAAATGGAAAAGCTAGAATCTGAATGCCCAATTAGAAAAATGAATGGGTACAAATAAAAATGTACTTCTTAAAAAGAAGCAGCATGGTGGAAAGTCAATGTCAGGTTTTGTTGGCACTTTTAATCGCTCTCCACCCTCCTAAGTTAAAGGCTACAAAATATAGCCTAAGCCACTTACTCTCTTTGGCACATGTAATTTACCCTGGATAAACACCTCTGATTCTTAGCCCCACATCTTCTCTCTCTTATAGATGTTCCTGCTTCCCTCCATCTCACTCTATGGGTTCATGCAAAAACTAAATGGCCTATCTTTTTTCTCTTCTTTTGTTGTTTTCTTCTTTCCTTTCTTTTCTTTTTTAAGCCTCTACCCAAGATGACACTTCTGGGATTAATCATTCTTTACTCCATGCCATTCAGTCAAAAGACACCCAGGATTGGATCCAGAATTCAGGCCTTCACATCTGCGAGTGGGATGGAATAGAATTGGTTTCATTAAATAATTGAACATATTGTAAAGCTACCATAATTGAAATATATCTATCCTGAGGTATGAATAGGCATTTCAGCAGCTCAGAATAATTAGATCACACATAGGTTACTATTTTTGAAAGAATTACATATTTAATTAATATATCAATATGGAAAAAATAATATTTAGTAAGATGTTTTAAAACTGCTTAGAATATTAAGGGGTGATATTTAAGATCCTGACCTCATCTTATATATCAAAATAAACCCCATATATAGTAAATAATTAAATTTTTGAAAAAAGATTGAAGGAAGCACTGAGATATTTACAAAACTACTGAAAAGTTTATTCTGAACAAAAAATAAACTGAAGAAATTAGAAAGTAAAAGAAAATAATGCTAAAGATTGACATGTATTGCTGCTTAAAATGTGTCAGGTTTAGTCCTACAAACTTCCATGTGTTACCGCATTTAATATCCACATCCCTCATGATGAAAGTAATATTATTACTCTAATGTTACAAGTGAGATTAAAAAAATACTAAGAAAGGTTATCAGTCCAAAGTTCCCTGGTTAATTTCACAATCCATATACATCCCTGCAGATTTCAAATCCAGTACACTTAAACACTACACTGTATGGAAATATTTCACATGTTGAATATTAACAACTTCTGATGTAGCAAAGGTAATGACACAGACTAAAGAAAAAATATGTATAGTAGAAAGAATGGGAAAAAGTTAATGCCTTTATTTTATAAAAGACTTACTTAATTAGATAAGAAATACACAAAAACTTTAGCCCATATGACATGACTGGTCAATACACATGTGAAAAATAAAGTTAACTGAAAACATGAAAAAAATACTCCTAAAATGTAAAATATTTTTAATTTATTAAATTAATAAATTAAAATAAAACCATATTCATTATTTATTTGTGGGCATTGTGAAAATGATATTTCATGCATTACTGTAGGAAAGCTATTTGGTTTTATACAAAATTCATAACAGTGTTCACAACAGGTCTCAACAGGTATGTGTTAAACATTGACAGTTCAGTCTCTCCCCTCTTCTAACTAGAAATATATATGGGCAGCAAACAAAAACCAAAAAGGGAAAAAGAGACCAAAAACTACTGACAGTTAGCTGCTGGACAAAATTAGGGAAGATTTTTATTAACCATGAGTGATGTATCTATACAATTTTATTAATAAAATAAAACTTGATGACTCATTTAAAATATTCCACCCCAGAAGAAATAAGCCTACTAGTTTAAAGGAAGAAGATGAAATCTATTGTATTTCTCTTTCCAACCTGCCCTCATGTCACCCACCGCCACCCCCATTTTTGTAGTAATGAAACCAGGGCAACCAACCCCCTGTTGCTTTCTGAGGAAGTGAGTATACTGTTTGTTCCCTTTCCCTTCTAGCAATTTTCTGACCACATCAATTTGGAGACTGTAATTACTACAAAATAATATGGCAGAGAGCAGTGGGCATAGCAGGGTTGCATGTTGAGAGATCTCATCCCAGATCAGTTAGTCACTGGAGGTAGAGTGGTGGTGGGAGGGCTAGGTGCTAGGGCATTCTAGTTCTAGGAATGGTGTTTTTTTTTTTTTTTTTTTTTTTTTTTTTTAATATAACTCCATTACATCAGTGTAAGAGATCCAGGCAATGGAAATAGGAGAAAATGACACCTTGGTCCTATGGAAGCCACAGGATAAATGTTTGCTGTTTCTAGAAATTAGTGTAGGAGCAAAATGTATCAGCCAGCCCTCCAGCTAGCGTGATGATGACAAGAAGATTTAATAAGCACCCAAAGGAATAGAGATGGGCCTAGGATAAGCACTACATTGGGGTGGATCTCTTCCCGTTTAAGAAAGAAAAAGCATCAAGAAACAAATAAAAACAACAGAACCTCTTGAAACAAAACAAAACAAAAACTCCTTCAAAACAAGGAAAGGGCATGTTATCATAAGAGCTCTGGACTAATAGGACTCTGGTAGGGGATAGCAATCCAGGTGACCGGAAGGATCAATGTCAAAGATCCAAGCATTTCTCTCTTCCCTTCTTCTGAAATTCACAGTGGTTGTAGCAGGGTTTGCATTTGAGATCTACATCTTAAAAGAAATGGAAGAATCTGTTAGGGACGGCTAAGCTGGATGTGGGTTTTGATATCCAAAAATAAAGCCCTGTATTTGGCATTGTCATGGGACAGTCTGTTCCTGTCTGCCCATAAAAACATGAAGCCTCCAGGTGGATGTGTCTTAGACAAGTACACAGACCTCAGTCTCAGCTCTGCCATTCTGTAAAAAGCAGAAGAAATCCATGACCACTGCCTATACTACCCAATTTAGCTATTCATTTCCAAATTTGTGTGGATCTTCAAGCAGTTTAGGATTAACACAGACTGTTATTTTTCAAGAGGAGCCAGAAATGCAGATTTTAATGTGAAATTGCCTGAGTTTTAAATGTTTGCAATTAAATAAATTTTTAAAACTCATACAGCCCTCAAACATCTTTGGACAAGATCCAGCATTCTTGTCTATTTGAAACTGCTGAAGTATAGAAAAAAGACGAAACATGGAAAATATGAAAGAAATGTAAGAAAAACTATCAATCCAGAGTGGCAATATGTAACTAATAAAAGGAATTTCAGAAAGAAATGGTAGCTAACAATTACATAAAGTGCTATGTGTTTGCTATATACCCCTTACACCATATTGGGCTAAAGTGAAGGCTGCAGTTCTGCTAAGTGCTGTATGTATATTAATGCCTTATTTAGTCATAAAATCCATATGACTTAAGTACTATGATATGTCTATTTTACAAATGAGAAAACTGTTTTAAAGAAAGGTTAAGTAACCTGGCCGAAATCTTGTGACTTACAAGTGGTGGATACAGGATTTGAACTTAGTCTGTATTCACAATATGTGCTTCTAACTTTTTCACTAATAAATAAGAAGAGGAAATGAAAAGAAAAAATTGTCTATGAAAACTACACAGACAACATTTTACAGAGCCAAAGAAAAGCATGAACTTTAATACCAAATACCTTTAAAAAGATGAAGTTAAAAAGACACAAACCTACACATGCTCTTAGGAAATTTCAGAACACCAAAGACAAAAAGATTTTGAAAGTTTACAGAGAACAAAAGCAAAGGAGCAACCCATCAGGTTGGCATTGAACACCTCATCAACATATAATAAAATAAAAATCAGTGCATGCTGGAAGTCAGTGAAATAAAAAAGTTGAGAGATAAATATTTTGAATATGGAAGTCTACCTTATACCCATCTACCAACTTAAATTATCCACTTCTTCTCTTTCTGTAAAACAAAAGTACATAGTCATTCTGAAAAGCAAAAGAAAAATCAAACAAAAACTTCTTGAGGATGAACTCCAGCAAAACAAGCAAAAAAGTGTAAATAAATCAGAAAAAAAGCATGATATGCTAAACCAGCCATGGTAGTAGTGATATGTACCTGTAATCCCAGCTACCTGGGAGGCTGAAGAGGAAGGATTGCTTGACCCCAGGAGTTCCAGGCCAACCTGAGCAACATAGGGAAAACCTATCCCTAAAAATAAAATAAAAAAAAAAAAAGCAAGAAAGACATAGCCTCCATGAAAAAAACAAAAATGGAACTACTCTAGGAGGAAAACAATTCCCAGAATATTAGTCTGTACAACTGAACTCAAAAGCAATTGACCCAAATTAAAGTAGAAAGTCAAAGACTTCATACGAATATTTTTTTCAAGAAGAAAATGAATTTCATTTAAAATATTGTATGAAGAAGAAACTGGAAGATCTCCATGAGACGGTGAAGAAAGCACATATTTCTTCTGTCAATTAGAAAAAAAAGGAAATTAGAAATGCCAGGGGAAAAAAGTTATTCAGTAAAATTATGGTCTAAATGTGAAGTGAATGAGCATGTGGCAGAATGATGAGTCATTGGGGTGGTCAGTAAAAAAATGACTCCACTTTAGTTTGATGGCTTGAAACATTCTTTTTCAAGCAAGAAAGATACAAAAACTTGGAATTACATTCCTTCTGTATAGATCCAGCGGGTGTTTTGTTCTGTGCAGAGTAATACTTATGTAACAACTTTGGTTTATGAAATAAAGTAGGATGGTTTAAGTATATTATTTAGTGTCATAAATGAAATAATTTAGAAAAAACAAAATTGATTATGGAACTAACAAATTGTGGGGATGGTTTCAGTGAGTTGAAAGAGTAGATATGCTTTATATGAAAAAGTAAAACATAGGGTTAGAATAATATTATTTAGAATTGTGACAGTGGCTACCAAAGGAACTAAATACACAAAGATGATTGAGGACGAAGGCTGTGGGGAGGACCTTGGAGGTGTAGGAATTGAAGCTTTACTTTCCATTTATACCTTGTGGATTTTAATTGTTTTTATCATGTACATGCCTTACTTTTATGACAAAAATAATTTCTTATTAAAGGATAAGTTGACCACTCAGAGAATTTTAAATGGAACATACAGCTTGCAAATCTCAGGAAAGATAAACATAAACAAGGTAATTAAGGAATGACTTTTCCTGTTATATATTAATATTCTCAAAAAATATGAAATGGTCTCAGAAAGTACAATAAGAAGTTTCATTAAATCAACAGAATTAAAGATTAATACGTAATAGGAACCCAGTTTTGTAGAAAATATTTAGAAAACGTGTAATATTAGTTGTGCCTCCCTTCAGCCTTGTGCCACTATTATACCAGGGTGCCCTTACTCAAATACGGAGGTGATTGTGCCAGCTTCTCTCCTTTCAGTGATATGTTAAGACCTTATCATGCCCTGCTTATATACAGCCTCACTTCTTTCTTTCTTCAAGGCCTCTCGTGCCAGGAGCTTTGGTGAGAAGGAGCTGTTCATAGTGCATTGCATGTCCTAGGTGCTCAGGCTCCTGGTCTCTGCTCTCGTTTTGCCTGGAATTTCAACTTCTCCAACATTTCAACCTCCAGAATATGTAGCCATCCTTCAAAATCAACTTTTTTTTTTTAAAAAAAAAGGAATTTTAGGATCCTTTCCCCAAAAGGGGATTGATTATTTCTCTTTTAGTTTTTCCAAACTACTTCCTACGTAAATCTAGCATTGCACTTGGTATGGACTAAGTATTTGTGTCCCCACCAAATTCCTATTTTAAAATTCTAACACCCAATGTGATGGTATTAGAATGTGGGGCCTTTAGTGACTTAGCACCTGTAAAATTCTATTGAACTTTCTTGGTGTATGCCTATTTTCCTCCAAACACACACACACACACACACACACACAACTATAAAGTATTTGAGGTCAAAAATCATGTTTTATTCATTTTTACATTCTAGAGTATGGCAGCCTAGTACTTAGCAGGTATTTTTCATTCAGTTTTTAAAACGGAGAAATGAATAAATAAAACAAACTACCTATAAATAAAATATACAAGTGTTAAAATAGATTTTTAAAATATGAGATTGTTATGATATATGAAAACCATTAATAGAGCAGGATACAAAATTGTATGTATATCATGCATATAATTTCGTAAAATATATGTACTTGGAATAAAACTTGAAAGAAAATACACACAAATTGCTAGTTTGTTCATTAGGATGTTAAAATGAAAAGTGATTAATTCTCTCACTCACTCTCTCTCCCTTTTCCTTTCCAAATGTCGTGTCAAATGTTCAAATTTCCTTTATAATCATATATGTACACATTTATTTTTGAATATATATATATGAGATATATATAAGTATATATAAAGAGAGATAGATTTTATCTAGGAGATATTTTTGCATGTGATTCTCAATGGTATATCTCTGGTTTTATATGTGTCTTTCACAATAACTTGGGTATATGATCCTCATAAAGACAAAGTGAGAAACGGTCAAGGACTCTAGCAAAACTACACTGAGTCAATTACACCAATCTTCAAAATCAGATTATTGATAACTCCTCTCTGTCTTCTCTGTTGTATCCCCTAGCCCTCCAAGGAACCACCCAAAATGAATCATTTTTTATAACTCTTTTTCCAAATATTTTCCATTAGTTTTTCCCTAAAATTTTTTTTAGAGCAATTCCTTAGTCTACAATAATGAATCCTTATAGCTCCTAGGTGGTTCAAATACAGGGCAATAAATCTGGAACATATTCGAAAGTCATGGTCAAAATAAAATCCAGAGCTTAATTAGGTATTCACTCTATCAGGAAATAAAACACAGAAGTCCTTGGATAGAATTCCTTTTCTATGTGTGAAGGCAGAGTGTTGACTGGGAAGCCGGATATTCTGCCTCCCAACACCCAGGCCACAAGCAACTCAAAGACTAGGGCATATATGAGTCGTTGCTGCATCTTAGGTGCCCAGCACACAGGAATCAGACAATTAATACATGCTAAGTGCTCTAAGTAATCAGTGTAGAGCCATAGCATAGCTTTGTGAGATACAGCAGGAAAGACAGCCACTAACATGAGTAAGAGAGCAGTGGCTAGAAAAATAAAATTATTACTCTCTGTTTTGGTATTAACTTTTGGTGGAATGGGAATGGAAGATCAGAAGAAGCTAAGTGGAGCTCAAATTATGCTTGGCACTTCAATTTTTATAAGTATTTCTTAGTTATATAATAGATTAGTGATTAAAAGCGTAAACATCAGTGTCAAAATACCTAAATTTGAGTCCTGGCTCAGCAACTGTGTAACTGTGTGACTTTGGACAAGCTATGTGACATCTCTATTTTTCAGTTTCACCGACAATAATCTGGGGGTGATATTAATAGACCTACTTGATAGAGTGGTTGCATTAATATATAAAAACCTCAACCCAGAGACTGGTACATTATAAACACTTTCTAGTGTGATTTTTAAAATCATTAGTTAAGTGTTATATCATCCCTTTGAGCTGGGTATTATTCTCACCATTTTACATCTGAGAAAGTCTGAAACTAAATACATAAACTTGTCATGTGTTACACAGTAAAACTAAGCTCCAAACTCAAGTGGCGGAGCTTTTGATTGTATATCACAAATGATGCTTTCAGAGAACACTCTTTCAGAAGGAAAAGGAGAAAAAGGTATTTTATCTTTAAACCTTGGCACCCTAAAATCCTAAGAGAAGAAGCTTTTCCACATAGCTGAATTTTCTGGATAGCTGAACCTTAAATTCTATAAACACAACATTCTTTTGGTCTCAATTATTTGATAGTCAACAGCATGTACTTAATTAACATAATTGTTTTTGCTTTTTGTAATTCAGGCTTGTTATAATATTATTCCTATCAATTATTGTACAGAACTATAATAGCTCATGTTATCATGCCCTGAAGAGCTAGTGAGTTCCAAGAGATGTTTGCTCCTTCACTTAATGGCCGTACCCTGCATCCATTCGCATTATTGTATCCGTAGTTCTATACTTGTACTGTCTTTTCCTCTGTTCTGTGTGTGACAGCCTTCAAGAATCTCTGTGGGCAGTGTGCAAGCTGATAGCAGCCCCTTTCTCTCGATAACTTTTGCTCTAATCATTCTGTGGAGTTGATAGAAATAAGTATATATAGACAAGACTAATTATAATCACTCACATCATAAAAATAAGCAGAATTTGAGCAAAGGGGGTAATATGAGTAAAATTCACATGCTTTATCTGTAAATGTAACATCTACTTTGGTTCCCCAGTAACTTGTGCTACTCTGTGTGTTAGGGTATGTCTTAATGTTTTTAGTTAATTCATTCAGCTATGTAACAAAGTGAACTTGCAATATTTAAATCCCAAGATGGAGATTTATATATTAATAGAATAATTATTTTGAAGCAAGAGGTCTATTACAAACAACATCATTGATTCTGAGCTGTGTCGTGATATTCTGCAAAGTTAGGTGCTAACAAAACATTGAATAAGAATTTTGTTATTTATATTTTTATAAATTTTACTTGTATTTTTTCCATCTGCAATAGGTTCACTAGGAAGCTGAAATAATTATTTCAGAAAATCACTTCTCTGAGAATAAATCTTTAAAGATCCGCATCCCAATATATAAAACATAATACACACAATAAAATGTGATGATTTTTCTTACAATCCAATCTAATCCTTAATTAGAAGAGAAAATGGTAAATGAATTCCTCTAAAGTCTATTCCCAAATATTTTAATGCTAATTGTCAACTTATTGAACCATTGGCTAGATTCTAAAATCTGTAAAGTTGTGGAGTATTTAGAACAATAAAGTGTCTCTTCCTTTAACTTCATCTAATATACTTTGCAGATTTTCCTTTGTCAATATTCCAAGAAAAAAACAATGTGACATATTTAAACATTATTAATGCTGGTAATCAATGTGTATTTATGTTTAATGGTATTCCTGAATTTGTTTTCGGTCTTGAAGATTTTATTTGGTGGAGTAATTTTCCTCAAGCTGTGCTTTTATGATGTCATGATTCTGTCCCCAAACATTTGTGAACATTAAATTGTTTGTATTTTTATATAAAAATTTCTCTCCATAATCATGGGGAAGCTGTTTCATGAATAAACTTTTACCTGTATAACATTCTTAACTTCCTCATTCCAATATCTTAATTTTTATGAAAATTTTTACTATAATATTAATATTACCAATTTGCTTACTATTATGCTTATATTAATTCTTCTTTAAATCTTACCTTTGTATATTAATTATTCCCTTATTATAATATCTTATTTCCTTTATTCTGCTAACTCTAATTTTCTCTGTTTTTGCATCTTCCAGAAGTCTTCTTGTTTTAATCTCACCTGATTTTTGTAACTTTTTTTATGTGACTATGGATTATTTATAATATTTGTGCTGTTGAATATGTTTTCTTTTAACTTTTCTTTTGCCCTTTTCATAAATATGTGCTTCATTTTTCAAAAGAGAGATATAAATCACTAAACCATCTTTTTTCCTTTCATATTTATCTCTTTTAGCCAAGATGTATTATCTAATTTTACATTCTTAGTGTGTGTTATTGCTCAACTAATAATAGAGGAGCTTGGGAGAAAATAAAAATGGTAAAATTTTATAAACTTGCCTAGTTCACTATTTCTTAGGTATTTGGCTACAATTTATGAATGGTAGAGCTGGAATAGGTATTAGAGGTCATTGTATGATCTTCTAGTTTTACAAACAAGGACAATTAGGCCTAAAGAAGTTAAGAAACTAATCCAAGGTCAACTAGCTAGGTAATAAATAACACACTGAGGACTGAAATCTGGTCTTCTGTCTTTCAGTACGTGGCTTTGGTGCCCGATAACAGGGTGCCACCCCATATTAAAGAGCGCTCTTCTCCAAGTCCTTTGGTGGTGCTATTTTAGCAATCCATACGTTCTGCCTGAGATTTGGGTAAACTAAGGATCACATTCACAGACGGGCTAGATAAAAGAGATGTTAAGTAGCTGACCAAGGTAGCAGAACAAATCTGCAAAGGAGTCAAAATAGAACAGGGCTCTACTGTGTTCACTTCTCAATGTTAATAAATAAACTATTCTGCCTTTGTGAGAACAAACTCGATCTTCCCCAGAGGCGAAGTAACTCCCTAATGGTAAGGTAGTCACTAAGGAGGCACATTAACTCTTACTTTGAAATAATCTCTTTCTAGGCCACTGGCTGCGATGATAGAACACCACTCTAAAGGGCACCCCTGTGGCCTGAAAGAACGAATGCACCTTCCCTAGTGCTAAACTTGCTGTAAAGCCTAGGGATATTCCCGACACCCTTTTCACCCTCTAGAACATTTAAACATTTATTAAGATCTTCTGGTCCAGGCTAGCACCACATCAAATTGAGCTTATTTTGACTTCAGAGGTCTCCTCTCTGCTTTCAGAGATTCTCCCTCCATCCCTTGGCTATTGTCTTAGTATCTAATTCAGCAAGGACCCAAAGTCCTCATACTGCCTCCAGGCATTCATTGTGCCGTACCCCCAAGACCTGTACTCTCTGGTTAGGATTTTGCTTTCTTGGCCCCAAACCCCTCCCCTTCTCTGTGACAAAATATATCAATATTCAGTCTCTGTTCTGTAGGGGTTTACAATAACCAGTTCTTCTAAAGGGGAAATATAACTTACATTATGTTCTTAATAGCTAACGGTGAACTTATGTATTACATCTAAGATATGCTTCAAAACTAAGCATTTTATTTTATTAGACCAAGAAATAACATTGTCATGATAAGATATTCAAAAAGCAGAAAAAATGATATAGTGAAACGTAAGTCTCCCTTTCTGATCTGATCCAAAGTGTGCAGTTCCCTTTCCCTGGGGCAAACTCTCTGATCAATTATCTGTGTATTTTTCCAGGGATAACCTAGAACTATATTCACATATTCGTGCATGTGTGTGTATATATTTTATACAAATATTAGCTTATTAGACCCATTGTTCTATACTTTGCTTTTTCATGTAAAAAATATAAATTGAGGATGATTCTGTTTCAATATATACAAAACAGCAGCATTCTTTTTAACAGATACATAGTTTTCCATTGTATGTATGTAGCATAATTTATCTAACCAGTCCCCTAGTGAAGGACATTTAGGTTTTTTTCCTCCAATCTTTTGTTATTACAAACAATGCTATAGTATTTTTAAAAAATCAGCCTTTATACATAAGTATGGATATAACTGTATAATAAATTCCTAGAAATGGAATTGCTGAAACAAAAGATATATGCATTTTAATATTGATAGATATGCTTAAATGGCCATCCACAGAGTCTATAATAATTTATATTCCCTCCACAATATAGCATGTTATCATACTTCAGTGTTGGCCAATTTAATAGGTAAAAGTGACTCAGTATGAAGATGTTAACACAACTGATTCACGGAGTCTAGGCTCACAATTTTGACTATATGGCCACTGAGCTGATGCTCTTTTACTCTTCTTAGCCTAGTTATGGAGATAAACTTGGGCAAAGTGTTTTCTATACAGCCACACAAATGACAACACATTTGTAGACATCTATTCCATCTGGGCTGGGAAGTCAGGAATGAAAGCAAGAGGGCATAAAGTACTGGTAAGTACAGATGTAAAAGAATAACCAAAATAGAAAACAGAAAGAGAGGAGAAATAAAAGGAGCAGGTGAAATCCAGTGAGACACTGATCTAAGACTCTAACTACGAGAGAGCTTGGTGAGGAGGTGTAATATCAGTCACCCCAAGATGGGACTCGGGTGTGACTCTACAACCAAGACTGGTTCTCTTGCATCCACCCTTTATACTCTTTCATCTTACTATCACAATTACGTATTTACAGGTTTTATTTTAGAAACATTTAGAGCAGACATCATACTCTACACGTTGAGCTAGAATGAGTGAGGATCATGGCTGTTTTCTTTCCTTCTTTCTCTCTTTCTTTCTCTCTTTTATCTTTTTCCTCTCCCTCCCACACTCCTTTTCACATTTTTGGAATGTTTTATTTTAATCAATGGGACTAGCAGTAAGTGAAAAATGCCCTAAAAACTCTCTTTCATTAAAAAAAAAGGGAAGAAATAGGACATGCCAATCTTTTCCAATAAGAAGAGAGAGAAAAATACCCAACCCAACATAAAAGTCTTTATAGCCTCATAAACCACAGTACCACCCAAGACGTTAACAAGCTGGCATGTTTTGAGCATCAAAGATAGAGAGGAAACTGTGTTTACATGTTTGGCACAAAAACTAATGAGGAAAGTCAATTGGCCCTTTGTCTTGAGGGTCTGAAGCGCTGAGCTCTAATGTTTGGTTTCTTCATTGGCACTAGTTCAAGTAATCACTCGTGGCCTGACAAAGCCGCACTTGTGTTTTATTAGTGGCCATGCTGAACTCTCCCGCTTGGGCTGTGTTGTCTCTCAATAGAGTGCTGCAGCAGAGGGCATACTTATTTGAAAACACTAAATCAGAGCATGATGATCTTTGCTCAACCAGAGCAACCCAGAGAACAACAAAAAATGTTCAGAGTACGGATTCTTTTGTCGGGGGAGGGAGGGCAGAGAAAACAGGGGGAAGGTAGAACTAGTGCCCTTGGCTGAGTAATTTGGAAATGGCAGCGACAAAAGCCTAGTTTATAAAAGCAATCTTTTCCCTTTCTGATCACGAGTGCTACATTAACATCTGAACCTGCCATAATGCATCACATGGCACAGCCATGAGGGCCCAGACTCAGCCTGCAGTGGCAGGAAATGTCAAGGTGACTCCAGAGGTCTTTTTGGTCCGGGTTGCTAAGGTGTCATGAAAGAACAATCATGTTACTGTGAGAGGAAACTGACTTTGTCTTTGCAAATACAGTTGGGTAGAAAGGAAAAGTTTCCAAAGTAGGTCAAAGTACAGCACAGTGTTTGTAACTTTTCCCATTAGGTTGCCTTTTTAACCTCCTTTTTGCCTTTCTCCCTCCTGCTCATCTTTCCTCCTATTAATTTTTTTTTTTTTTGCTTCCATTTAGAAATAGGAATGCTTTGGCCCATCCTACAACTGAACAAGTATCCAAACATTTGGCTGCTAATTTCAAAGTTCTGAACCAGAAACAAGGACTCCAAAATCTGGTTGCAAACAACATTTTTAAGTGACAGTTTTGGCAGTCTTACCTACAGATCCAGTAAAAATAAAACCTAGAACAGTTTGTTCTTAAACTATTTCTAGTACCAGTTCTGTGAAGAAAGTACTGAACTACACATAATTAAATTTATTTTTTTTTAAGTGACTGAAATTTTACATGTTCAAAGTGAGAATTTGGGGTAGGTTAAGATATATTCTTGCCTTTGCCAAATCCTTGAAGTTCTCTCTGGCTGTGTGCCTCGCATCAGATCTTTTTATGAAGGGTGTAAGTGCACATTCCATGTATCCACTGCCACTGAGTAAGTCTGAGTGAAGCCTACAAAGAGAAAATGAGAAAATGCTAAGTGAGACTTATTACTCAGGAAATCACATGATAAAAAAGTTGAAAGTTTAGAATATACAGAATTTATTTGACTAAAGTGTCCAATTTATTTGACTAACATGTCCAATATGTAGTCTTTTCTTTGCAAATTGGTACTTAAATGCTTGGTTTTTAAAATAAAGAGGATGCTAGTCGCAGTAATGCCGCTTTAGTTTTACAATTCTGTAGCACGTTTTCTATAAGCCTCTCCAACTTTCATTGTTCCTGCAGAAAAGAAAACATTAATTTTACATGTGGGTAAAGTAATTCCAAATTCCTATTCTTGTTAATCATATTCACTTCTGTGAAATGACCACAGTATGTTAGAAGCAGAAATGACCTGTTGGTGGTGGTAGAATAAGCAAACATGTGGAAGCTTTCTAGAAAAAGCAATTTTGTAAAGGAAAAAAAAAAAAAAAGGTGTGAGGTTTTTTTTGGTTTGTTTTTTGTTTTTTTCTCCAAAGGCTTCTGGCCTTTAAAATCCACCTAAGGTGATGAAGAGTGAAGTTCTATAGGCAAAGTCCCCAGCACTAGTCGATGTAGGAAGGCAGTTTGTTTAAATAGGATCTGCTTTTCTTAATAGCCGTTCTATCCTCTGCCTTGAGAAGCAGCGAGATGTAGTGGGAAGGGGTAAGCCTCACCCGCCCCCTGCCACCCGTGTCTCTCCGACCTGCCTGTGTGCTCCCATCCTGCACACGCACCCAATATTGTTTCTTCCGCAGGCTCCTGCGGGAGAATGTCAGACATCGCAGCTCCCATTCGGAGCTCAGACTGCTAGGAATGAGCAAGACGATGGGGGAGGGGGTGCAAAAGAGAAGCTGTGCGGTCATCCGCGATTTCTCCACGGAGCTGTCCACAGCCTGGGATCAGGATGGATGCGCTTCTGCGGCAGAGGTGCGGTCCCCCCGCCCCCACCCACCCTGCATCCCTGCACGGGGAGGGGCTGCCCCTCACAGGAGCAGAGCAGAGTGAGGCACACGGGGGTCCTGGCCCCCTCCCCTCCGCCCCATCCTCTGGGGATGATTTACTCAGAATCTATCCAAGTGTAAGTTAAACGCTAACCGCCATTATGCTCTCTTAAGGAAAGATTTTTTGTTTTTCATTGTAAAATGTACTCCCTGCCCATAAACCATTTGCAGTTTTAATTCACACAGGACATTTTTTGAAATGACATGAACTAATAAATTTAGTTGCATAAATGTATATGCATATATATGAACACCTTCTAAAACATCATATATATTACATTTACTATATTTATTCCTGTACATCACAATATATATACACATGTGATATGTATTTATATATATGTATGCCATTATAATCAGTTCTTTGGGTAAACATGTTGGACCTCAAGATTAGCTTAGTCACTGAGCAAATCTTACATATTCAAGGCTTTTAAGTAATAGATGATGGGCCTTCACTCCCCAAATGTGGGAGAAGGACCAAGGCCAACCAAAGAGAACAGTAACAAACATATAATAGCCAATGTGAGTTTCACAACATGGACCAAACCTCACAGAATAAAGATGATGACTTTGTGCTGTTCTTCTGTTGGCACGGCCTCTATATTACCCACATAAGGATTCCCCAGGTATGACAATATTTAAGACTGATGCATTAGAGCAGTTAGATAAAAGCAACACATTTAAAGAGTGAGCCAGGTGACAATGTCTTCACCTATGCAGAAAACTGGAGAGGTAAAGCCAACCATAAGCAGAAGGTGAAGAGAGGGAACCTTGGGTAATTTCTTTCTAGAGGTAAAACATTTTCAGAAAATTGTTCAGATTACAAAATTAAAGTTGTTTAGAACCAAGCCCCCAATTTGAGTAGCACTATGAAAATTGATGCCAAATGGTAACAAACCTGATTGATGAAAGAGAAAACATTTTATTATCTTCTGGACATATTTTCACAGTGACATAAAGAATTATTTAAATGATTTTTTTTTGTATTGGATGTTTATCATAGTTATAACAGAATGAAACCAGAAACCACTGATGTATGCAATCAACAAAAAATGGATTGTGCACATCAGAGAAATCCAGAGACTTAATAACACAGTTTTCACAGTCTGTTTTCTTAGAGGACCAGTGCTGTCTTTCCTCTCCATCAATTTAAAGACACCGAAGGTGAACAATAACTCAAAATATTAAGTGCTATTTAAACAGAGACTACAGATGTTGGTAGCATCATTTTTTGCAAATAAGATTTATACATTGATTTTTAAAATATGATGTTATAAGTATTTAATGATAACTCATGAATTTCATTCAACACTTGTTAGAATACTAACCAATAATATCTATTGTTTAGTTTGCAAAAAACAAAATGCTTAAAAATAAAATAGAATAGCCATTGCTCTAGCTATGAAGGAAGAAAATATGACACTTAAATAAGTAGTCCACTTAGTGTTATTGCTATTGGCATTCTCTGGACACTTGTAGGCTATTTCATCTACAAAACATTCAATTTAAAAAATTTAACAGAGACTAAGTTTTCATATAACCTCAGCTGTTTTAAAGTACTTGTAAATATAATGCTAGCTACCCTTGTAAAAAATTAGAAATTACAGTGTATCCCTAATACTAAATTCAATATATTTATGAACTGTGAGTTTTCTCAATAAAAATTCAGAAACTATCGCCAGGGATTTTCATTAAAATTTAAAGTCTATACATAACAAATGACATATTTTACTTTTTAAAATGGAAAAATGATAAAAAATATTTATCATGTCCTTCTGATGAATTCTGCCTGAAGTCATCAATATTATTTTCTTATGATACCCAAAGAGAAGCAGTAAATTTCTGTCCATGGTCTCTGTCCTGGTCTGTTGGTTCCAACTATATTTTGAACTTAAACTTTTTATTATGGTTTTAGAAAATGAGGCTATTTTATAATTATTTATACTCTTGCCACTTACAGATTAATTTTTAAGTTAAACAATGTACTGTAACTGGGTGTCATCATTTCTTTATATATGTTATTTTTCTCTATCAAACAAAGCTGATTGATTGTTAGGCTGAACATAAAGCAGAAGGTCTGCTTGGCAAATGGTTTAGTACTTCTGTTACTTTGGAACTATAAATAAAAACAAATATAAAAAAATGACAACACAAATATTTCTAAAACTAGTCAGAAAAATTATCCACAGTCCTCTTTATAGCTCTTAGCAAGTATGGCTTTAAAGTCCTTCCCTTAATTTAAGAACTGATGTTTTAATATAGATCTTGATGACCTGACTCTGCTATCTCCACATGGCACAATTTTTTGACCTTCGGAATTATTCATAAGCCTCAAATGTGGTCCTATGTTTTACGTATGTCTTTGAAGTCTTTGACTAGATTCAATGTTTACAAGGATTCTCCCTGCATGAACTGGGTCATATTGCTACCATACAATGTCCTCAAACCAAAGCAAAATAAAATCGTGTATCAACACGTATATGATTCATCCTAGCTCTTTAGGATCAAAGAATAAATTTAATTCGGTATTTTGAGAACTGTTAAATACAGTAATAATTTAACTTAATTTTTCTAGGTTGACTTTTCGCAAGTATTTAATATAATGTTTCTTTAGAAACAGCAAGTCCCTTACTGAAAATCCACTCCACGAGGTCATTTCAAACATGTAAATAGACAATAGATTTTCCTGTCTCTAATTTTCAGCATTTCCAAGGGGTTCTACTGAGTGGTGAGATAATGCAAATAGACCAAAGCTCCAAGCCAGGCTTCTGCAGGGAAAATCTGAGTCCTGCAAGTTCGATTAAGCTAGCTAATTTTCAGTCAAACAAGCTAATTTCCAGGCAGATTCTTCTGATGTTTTCCCTCTGTTTGTAATTTGCATCATTAAATAGCTCGGTGTTTCAAAGCAGCCCCAGCACTAAGGTCATGGGGCTTTGTGTTAAATAGCAACCACCTCGACTTTTTTTAAGGAAGGAACAGAGAGCAGCTGATCCTGTTGTGACGTGATTTTCTTTTTTTCTTAGTGGGAAGAGGCTGAAGTGTCTTATGGATCACAGAAATTTGCTTTGGTTCGGAGAACAGCTTTCCTCAGTGCCTTTGTGCTCTAGAAAGCAGCCCAGGATCACAGGTGGCCTTGGTTATCAAGATTTTTTTTTAATGGTGTCCCCCTCTCATGCTTAGAACAGCAGGACACCTTCCTGACATGAATATCTCATTTTAAGTGGCACAAAATCCAAAAATCTTAAAGAGACATCCAAAACCTGAATTAAAAAAAAAAATCTACCATTGAAATTCAAAGGGTAAAATTGGTTCACAAACATTACTAATGCTACAAAAGGGTTACACAGGAAGATACGTAGAGTTATGGCCTCTCATGACCAATTTTTCCTTGAAGGTTTTCAAAGGACTCCTTCTAAAACAACATGCCTAATACAGAGAAAGCAGGAAAACACCCCTTCACTCTTACCTATACCTCTCCAGAACAAAATCATTTCTCTTTGTCTCTCTGATCACAGGAATATGTACTTTGGCTCCTTGGCACCTTGGAGCACTGTTTCTACCCTATGAGCTGACATGGGTGCTAGTACTAAAAATCTTCAATCATATAACTCCAAGCCATTCACATTAAATGTGCCTGCGTCAAATTACCCTTTCTATTCTGCAGGGGGAATAAAATGCTCTCTGAATCCATAAGGACAACCCATTGGCACAGATAGGAGTTTTGCTCTGAAGTGACACCACTTCTGTTCTGAAACATGACCTAATAACTGCAAAGGTTTCTCTGGAAACACCATATTTGTTATTAAGCCATCTTCACCATATCACACATTCCTGAACCATTTTATACAAACGTTCTCAGGGAGTTAAAGATGGCTCAGAAAAAAAACTGCCACCTTTAACAAAGAAATGCATAGATGTTTGTCATGGGGGAAGGCCCAATTCGATGTGCAGTTGCCTCTGGGTTTCTGTTTTGTCTCTAGTTGTTTTCTAGCACATTCTCACTACATTATCAAAAGTTAGAAAGTATATTTTAAGAAATGTCACCATTTTTTATATTTACTAAGAACGACGTGCTTAAGGACTTATTTCCATGAAAATATAGACCACAGAATTTAGAGACACATAGTGTAGAAGAATTCAGCATGATTTAGGCTATCTCTAAGCTTTTGCCAAACTATAACCCGACCTTAATGTGTGAAGTACACACATGAAATTGTCCATGTCCTATCATTGACATTAGTTCTTACTGTGACATGGCAGACTTGAGGATTATAAAACATTGCAATTTTAGAAGGAGTGCTTTTTTTTTAAATTTCAGAATATTATGGGGGTACAAACATTTTGGTTACACATAGCGCCTTTGCCTCACCCACACAGCCAAGGAAACTATCATTAGAGCGAATAGACAACCTACAGAATGGGAGAAAATATTTGCATTTTACACATCTGATAAAGGGCTGATAACAAGAATCTATATAGAATTTTAAAAAATTAACAAGGAGTACTTTAAAAAAAAAAATCAAATCTGGTTAACTAATACCAATCCTCTTTCGTGAAGGAATATTGTTCCCTCCTCTTAGGTCTCTAGCAATTGGTTTCTGGGTTGGATATAAGGCCTACCCCTTTGCATCTTATTCTCTCTCCCTCCGTAGAGTGTGAACAGCTGTGGGCAGAGATTGATACTTAGATAGTATTTGGCACAGTATTTGGCACATTTGTTGAACCAATAGTACATGGAATTAAAACATATTTTACTTTTCTTTGCAGAACTGTGTCACAGCATCACGTTACAATGTTTCAGCTATTTTGAAAAGCCTCCATTGGAAGGGAGAAAGGCAGGGAACTATCAAAGGTCCCTCCGATGAAAACAAAATGCCAATAATATCCATTAGGATAGTGACTTTGAAGAAGTGACAGAAACCAAATATTCATCTGTAGGCAGTGTACAAAACACTTGGGTGCAAACAACCCTATGCTATTTAAATGGATGAATTCTCACATAAATGTGCTATTCATCCTACTCTGAGGATGTTAGAGAAATGGGAGATTTCCTTATCTATCGTTCCTTGCTGGTTAGATCCCATGGAAGAATATGAAAATACTTCAATAAAATAAGAGATGCAAGAAAGATTCTTTCGAGTGCATTCTGGTGTGTGCAAACATGACATATTTAATTAGTATTATATTCCATCTTTTAAAAGACACCCAAGATTTGAGATATAAAATTACCTTTTAACAACTCACAGCTGCTTAACTTCTCAAGCACCCATAACTGCTACTGGTTCTCAGTGCAGACCACAAGCGACTACTTCTCAGAACAGAGCACAACACATATATGCACATAGGTCACAGAATAACAAAACTAGAACTAGAAACTTACTGTTTTTCTACTTCTAGATGGAACAAGAATGGTGCTCCTATGATGTAAATTCACGTGACTAAAAGGAAATCGAATAAGCAAAAAAGCTGCATTAAATAGATCATGAAATTACTTGTGGTAGGTAACAGACGTATTACTAAGGACATTTTGTTTATCCATTGCTGTTAGGTTGAAGAGAATCGTCAGGCTTATAATTTTTTCTCAAGAAACTAGTTAGTCTTCAAAAAGCAATTTTTTTGGCCCCCACTCTATTGGGCTGCACAGAATTTTCAAAGCAGCACCATGTTGTAAAAAATGCCCTTTTAATCAGATTACCCTTGGCGAACATCCCAAACTCAGGCTGAAGTGCAGTGCTTGTGGTTTCTCAACAGCTTACACTAAGCCTGCACCATGGAAATAATCTACTTTTAAAACCCGGGAAACAAATCGACTGCACTAAGGACATAAGTCGCTGTCATTAGGGAGTGATTAGGCTAAACATTTTTATACACTCTACTAGCCCACTTTCAAATTATATATCTCTGGCCGATAGGAAGAAAGGTACTTCAGGTGAGTGTTCAGAACAGCCATGCGGAAAACTTAATAAATCCAAATGAATAGAACAGTAAGAGGAAGAATTAAAAGAGCTCTTGTTACATTTTTAACTTGCTAATGCCTAAATCAGGATTTTCGGGAACCAAAAATGGAGAGTTTGGTCACATCACACACACACACACACACACACATGCACACACACACACACACACACACAATATTTTTCTTTTCAGCATAGTGTTTTTTCAAGGCTTAAGACATTGCATGTTCCTATTACTTATTTTAGGCTAACATGCTTCCTGTGTCACATATTTTATGTAAGAAATTCTGTGGGGACTAACAATAAGAAAATATCAGTTTTATAATTTATCATTATAGGCCATCCCATTCATCTTTCTTTACCAGTGAGGGTCAGCTTTGGGGCTTTAGTGGCTCATCAACGTGCTATATTGTGGAATATAGTAGGAAGTTACAGCATGATCCCAAATACAGTCACCTCCTCTTGTCCCATAAGTCCCCCCCATCCCAGTACCCTGATAAAGTACCTTGGGAATAGAAGGCTTACAACCTCACATTATATTTGGTGTTATTCTTACCTTTTAAAACATTTATACGCATTAATGAAACTCTCAGCATTGAGTTTCTTGGGTTTTTAGCCATTTCTGGTTTTTTTTCTTGTTTCTTTTGTTTTTGAGGAATATGTGAAAAACATCAACGTGCTAAAAATCATGTAGAAAATATTGATTTCTTTAATGAAAGAAGCTAAGTATATGCTCTCAGCACAGTGGATATGAGAGGTTTATTTTTTTCTCATGGATTGAAAAAAAGATTTGATTTCAGAACGGACTATCCCACTGACCCAAAGATCCGGCTGGGGCAATGTTTGGTTCCTTCTTTGGATATTCTGCTGATAGTTTCATTTCTAATTTATGAAACATTTCATTAATCCTCAATCTGTCAGCTCTTTCTCGACAACAATGGAGGCTGACAGACAAAAGATTAATATTTATTAAATACTCTATACTTTAGAAGTTTGTGAAACACTCTGTTCATTTTAGTCCCCATTTCACCTAATTCTAAACAAACTGCACTCTTCCTAATTTCCCCAGAAAGCACCCAGACAACAGAGCAAAACAATATTTAAACACCAAAATGTACAATACTAGATCTAAACACAACATACAGAAAAAAATCAAAATACAGCAATACTTGAGCAGAATTGCTAACATTCACATTAAAAGCATCTCCTAACCCAAGTATTTCCAGCATACATTTTTTTGTACGCTCTCTTCCTCATCCTCTCAGCACCCCCCCTCTACTTTTCCAATCTCATAAATAATTCATGAACTGATAAATATGCAATTTCAAAAAGTGCAGACAAGGCAGCACTGCATTAAAAAAAAAAAAGAAAAAAGAAAAGAGCTTGTGCTTTTTACACACAAGTCCTCTGCTGTACTTTATGGATGACACGTTCTCTAGTATTCAAACCCTGTATTGTGTATATGATAGGAGTGTGACTGCATTTCTGGTCAGATACCTCACAAGACATGTTATGAATTGTTTGAAGAAGACTGTAATACACAAAATAATAAACATTTAAAGAAATGAAGTTAGCAATATTTTAGAGCTTGGTGCTTTATCATTGGAATTTTTGAACAACCAGCTTCAATTTTCACTCTATCGAGTTATAAGATCAGAGATGTGCAGGTCTTACATATAGAATAATTCCCTAATGACAACACCACGAAGGTCTCAAGCTCCTAAGGTTTCTCCTAAGCAAGAGTCATTTATTTGACATCATACGAACATTTTTCAGAGGCCAATTTCACAAGATCAGCAGTAAACTGTTCTGCCTGGGCTTTCAGACAGGTAAAGCCACCCATCTAAGAGCAGTATATAGAGCAGAGCGGAGGACCTCCATTTTGTGGGCTAATTGCTTGATTATCAGCCTGAAACAAAATGGAGGCGAGACCTTTTTAAAGCAGCTAAGGGCTGATATATCAGAGGAAAATGGGAAATGTATTAAGGGGGTAAAAACATTCCTTAAAGAACCTTAGGCATCTAATCAGATAAATATTAAAGGCAATGTAATAAATATGGATTACGTTGTATTTATATACTGAGAATAGAGATAATAGTCAGGAATAAAGAACTTATTGAAAGAGAGCTATTCTAGTTTAGCAACAGTTAAGTTTTAAAAAAAAGAAACCTAGTTTCAGTCTGAAATGTAACCTTTCAAATGAACACTTAAATTGGAAAACACCATGGGTAAGAAATAGACCACAGCATTTAATTTGGACTGGCTAGTTGGAAGCCTATATTTACTGTACTATAATTTTCAAATTTAATTAAGTCACACTGCTGACGCCAGTAGCATCAACACAGTAAAGATGATTAATTGCATGCGTAAATGAAATATAAACAGCCCTAAAAATAACATTAATGCAGAACCTTGCACACAGAAATGGTATGATCGATTTAAGTGTAAGCGCCTACCTGCGTCTTTGAGACACATGCCAGGATTGGGATGAGGGTCCTGCATTTGAATGTAATCACTGTACCAAAAATATAACCTTTTACGGGTCATTATTTTTCTAAGACATATGTCCAACCTCCCCTTTCCCTCTCCTCCCCATACCTCAACCCCCAACATGATTTGTTATCTTATAGAAGACTTTTCACACAATTTGCATTGTCATCTTATGGATTGGCTACTGGTACACAAACATGAGCTGACACACTGCAATGGTGGGACTGGGCTGTCACAACAAGGCAGCTGGACTGTTATATATTCACTTTGCTTCCATTGTACTTCCATTCACAGCAGCGGTAGGACAAAGGGCCCGCCAGAGCTAACCACGGATTGTCACCTTGATTTGTCCAGTCTAGCAGATATGCAGAAATGAATTATATTCTCCTGCTTATGAACACAACTCAGAAGCAAATAAGCTTGCAAACAGCATCTTCCAAACCATATTATCTAAGAAATATCAAGCTTCTTCATAGATACTACATGCTGCCTCGCTCAGTAGGTGAGGAAAAGCAGAAAGAACCATTCGATTAGTGAAGACACAAAAAGGCTCTTCTCCAATAACATATTCTTGAGATTAGAAACTAAAGTCTCTCTGATTGAGAGATACATAATTTGTACTCTGCTTAGCTTTTATTTTTGATGAAGGCTATCATAATACTTCAAAATGTAAACTTAGCATATTTTTGAAAAGAATATGCAATGTGAAACCTAGTAAATAAAGCTGTTGTTCTTTTAAGAAAACCTATACTAAACTGAAATTTCTTAAAAAATGATAAAATGAATGACTTCATTCAATGTCTATTATAAGAGAGTTCTCCATGAACTCAAATCTTGTCTTACATAAATTTTACCGAATGTTAAAACTCTAAGCCTGAAAGCATCCAAAATAGTTGACTGCTAATGAGAAAATTCACTGGAAGATTTTTTTATGTCAGTTGTTTAATTTACTACTGTATTGACAAGATGTTTGTGTGCCTTTGAGATCCAGGCAGTTTTAATATCTACATGTGGATAAATGAAGCAGACAGAGTTTAGAGATTTCTTTGCAAAAATATGCCATCAAAATCAGAGAAAAGGGGAAAACTGTTTTCTACCAGCTTTCTGGGTGAAGGTAAAAGAAATTCCTCGACGCAGCAAAGAAAAGAATTATCTTGTTAAAAAAAAAACAAAACCTGATAAAGATCATTTCACACACACAAACACACAGACCCTCTTACAAAATTCTTTCCATTTTCATAGACGATGCTACATTCTTACTGATCCTTCAAAAGACACATTTTAATAAAACCACAGCTTCATGTTTAAGAATGCTTTGAGCAACAGAATGTAACCTATAGTAGGTTTTATTATTTTTAATGCTACCTCAACAGTATTCTCTGAGTGCTTGTCTCTGAAGAAAAACCTAGAGAAGCATTCCATTGTTCTTTAAAAAAAAAAAAAAAAAATATATATATATATAAGATACAGCTAATCTGAAGATGCTGCATTTAAAAACCAAAATATCGCATTTTTATCTGAGCATATAATATTTAAAATAGCCATGCTAAAAATATGTTCCATTCAAAAGACCTATTAATTTTGAATTTTAAATTGCACTATTCTATTGTCTTCTGCTTAATACATATGGATTCTGTTCACAAAGCAACACTTGGTACCTAGTGTTTTAAATGATGACTAGCACAAACCAACATGATACACGTAGTTATAGACAGAATGTATGAAAAGAACATAAAACCCTACCCCATACAGAAATGCAAATGTTATTTGATCAAAGGGCTGCACTTTCACAGTGAAGGATTCAGTCAAAATAAAACCTTTGCTTTAGGAGGATGCATAAGAAAATCCTGCATAATTTGTTTCAAATATATTTAGACAAAATTTAAATGTACCAGAAAGTATTATTTATTATTGTCCAAGGAAAAATTGTACAGATGTGTCTTTCCTCAGAATTCTATGCAGCCAACCGTAAGAGCTCTGCGACCGTTCACCTGACTGCAGCAGAATCGGACTTGATGGTTACAGAGGGTGACAGAAAGGGACCATTGGAAGTGCTATTATGCAGTTTGCAGGGGAAGATTTCAGCACATTTCAGCTTTATCTGGTTATACTAGGTAGTTGTGTGGTGGGTTTTTGTTTGTTTGTTTGCTTGTTTTATTTACTAGTTGTGCATAGCTTCCAATACTGAAATTCAACCTGCACTCTGTTACAGCACCCTGTGCTTTAAGATTTAACATTATTTGAGAGATTTTCAAGTTGCTTTGGCATTTCAATCTGCTTTCTAGTTGTAAATAAAATTCACACATTAGTGCCTTCATGCACATGCTCCTCTTTGAAAAAGATGTGACTCCACTTTATCCTTTTATTTAATTGTAAATTCTGAGAACATAATACAGAATACTACGATTGTCTCCCAATTTTTAGTGGAAAATACACCCAGTTTAGAGTTTTTTGTGAAAAATGTGATCTCCAGAGCTAAAATGGTTTCCTCAAAGCCTGTCTTTTGTGCATTTAAGTTACAGCATGTATGTTTCTCTTTAAAATTGGTATTAAACATGATTCTGGAATTTGAAATTATTTTATAAGTGTAAGTTAGAACTCTACATTAAACATAGATGAGCATTCTACAGTCATTAAAGAGGAAAAAATGCCAAGGTTGAAAATTTAAAGGTTCAAAATAAACACAACAAGTTATCTTTTTTCAAAATCAGTAATCACGTTTAAGAAAAACAGTATTGTTTTAAAGCATTTCATGGAGGACACAAATCAAATATTAGTAAACATAAGATTTTGTCCCAGAAAACAATCTTAATTATTCACCTTCTCTCCCCAATACATTCCCATTCCCTCCCCCCAGAATGTTCTTTTGAAACATAGGTTTAAAAGGGGGGGGGCATCAAATCACTGCTCAGCATTGCCCTAAACTTTCATTACATTTAAGAGTACGGCAAGACACACAGCACTGCTCCCTGATATATTGTTGAGTGGGCCTTCTAAGGTTCTATTTTCCACATAGGGTCAAGACTGCTGACATGGGATTAATCAGCTACTCCTCCTAAACCATGAATCAGAACAATTGCTGTCAGTTTCATATGGTACAACTGCTTGGAAATAGAAGAGTTGGAAAGTGAGAGAACATATCAGGAATGTAGAAAAGAAAATGTTAGTGGACAGTTGTAACTCCAATTTGGCTACTTGTGATTTGGTGCAGTCACCAAATTAAAATGATGAAATATATGTTCAACCAAGTGCTTTTAGAGCATCCATCCCCCTTCCCCCCACCTTTGAGATCTTGGGCTTCTATCAATTGTGACATTTTATAAAAACTTCACACTCATTTACTTTTTTTCGGTAGGCACCATTTATGTTCAGGATCACATTTAAACATGTCTGTTGACCCAGGGTTAAATTCAGCGAAGGCTGGGCAAAATGTGTGCAGTTCTTCTGCATACATATCGCAGAGCCAACATTGTATTTAACCTCTCCATCAATGTTTGCATTACAGAATTGGAAAATACTAGGTGCAAATGTCTGCATAAAGGGGAACTGAAATCCTTCACTATTAGAGAGGAGTGTGACAAGCTTCTTTTTATATAAGGATACACTTACATTAAAATGGCCCTGTTCCTAAATGAGATTGCTTCTATTACTAATGATGATATGAAAATGGACACTTATTGATCACGTTTGGAAGAACAACTATCTGTAAGTTTATAAATGATATTCAGACAAAATCAAAAGGGTTTTTTACCCCCGTGGGGATAAAGTATCACACACAAAAAAGCTTTTTGTATTTGTTAGCTTTAGAATTAGATACTTTTAGGAAAGCAAACATTAAGACTATGATATAATATATAATCAGGATATATGGCAAAGGTGATTGATAATTGTGTCTGAAAATGAAATCATATTGTATTACAGAATATAAAATTAAAGGGAATTTTGAAAGTTAAAAGTTAAAATTTATTTTCAATTATTAAATTTAATATTATTCAATGGCACTGATTTTTTCAATTTTAAGATAGAGTACTATAGAAAATAGTTCTTCCATAATAAAAAAGTAAATAGCTATTTTTATGCTGATAGGTTTTTAAAAGTTCAAATAATTTTTTATTCAAAGTGTTAAAAACAAAATATATATATGTTAGTATAATAATGTATAAATAGCCATTTACAAATGTAATCATTTCCTATGTGCCTGAGATCTGCTTTTACATAACTGATTGAAAAAAAAATAGACTTGTTTTGATGTTTCATGATGCTGCTACAAATCATATAATAAAATATGAAAATATTGAAACTGGTCATAAATAGTACAAAATTGTAAATATATATTAAATCTATTTAAGGTATACCCAAGATATATTTTATCTTAACCATATACATAGTACAGACACATCGGCAATTAGAGGTCTGTTATTATTAAAACACACTACAGAATTAGTATGTTAAATGAAATGAAATTATTCCACAAAAAAGTGATATAATAAAAAATATATTTTCATTTTAATGTGAATAGTAAACACTCATTTTTATACCACAAAAATTCTATCATCATCATTTTAAATGCAATATTTTGTGTATCTACATGAAAGTTCTCAAGAAAATTGAACCACAGACTAAAGAAATGGAAGTATCTGTAACCATTTGTCACAGGAATTTATTTTTCTCCAAAAGAATTTACCCTATAACTTCAAGACATTACTTGGAAACAAATGTATAGCTATCACCACCTTCTTTAAGTTTATAGCAACATTTAAAATGTTTTTGTAAGTATAAATATTGATTTGATTAAATAGCCTGGGGATTGAAGTTAAAACTACCTTATTGCTTCAATAAAAATACTTTTGTTTGATAGAAAAAAGTGCAGAATTATGTGAGAAAAATTTGGCCATGTAAAAATACTTACAAGAAGCACTGTTTTTGGAAAGAGCTGACTTATTTTTGTCCAAATGGGATAAAAAAATTAATGTATTTTATAATTGATGAAGTGTTTGATTATAAAAATAATTTGTTATAGTGTAATTCAAAATGAGTGTTTGTTTAACTGTACTGTGACATTGATTTATAAGACGTTTGATAAAATTACTGTCAAATTTTCAAATTGTATAAAGCAGTGTAAATAATTTGTAAAAGCCTATTTAGAATGATTTTAATCTTTTTTCCTGTTCTATTAGTAATTTTTATATGAGTAAAAACACAATAAGAATATTTCTAAAGAATTTCATAAAGGTATCTAAATTCTATATGTATTTGTTTTGGTTAACATTTCCAGAATTTATGCTAATTTGGAGTGTGTAGTGCTATTCTTGTTATTTCCAAAGAAAACCCATAGTATCAATAGTATCAATGTTATTGGTTTGGATGAAAGCATTATATGAAGTGATTTATATAACAAATGATATTCTAATCCTTTATTGAGAATAACACTATTCTGCTTATCCAAAATCAATTACATGTGCTATATTTTTAAAAATAATTTGATAAAGATGGTCAGGAATGAAAACACAAGCCGGGATCTCGAAGTAAAATCCGGGTAACCAAATACACATAAAGAAGAGCAGGTTTAAGGCTTAGTATTACACGTGAATACAAATTCTGCACAGTGAAGTCAAACTGCCACAGATACACAGAGGTGCTCTCCGAGAGCAGGGGCAGGGCAGAGGCAAGGGAAGAGGAAAGAGGGACCTTGATAACCTTAAGTGAGGTGACCGAGTCATTGATGTGGCTCCTACCATTCTCCCCAGAATGATTTGCACCGAGAAAGGCTGGAGACCTAGATCAAAGTCACACTCCCCCTCTCGACTCTGTCTAACTTGTCCTCAATTATAGATGACCTTTAGGCAAAGAAAGTAAAAGAAATGTTTCCTTACTATTAAGTGGAACAAAATTCGTATTTTAAAATTGCTGAGTACACATGCACAACTGCACTCCAGACAATTTTTAACTTGCCTTTGCTCCACCAACATTTAATTTACTTACTATGTAGAATTTGGGAAGAGGGTTTTCACTTATGCATACCTTTAAAGAGCATAATCAAACCTAAATAAGCTTCTAAAATTTCACCTTAATCTATGTAAAAGAATCAAAAAGCATATAGAACAATGACTTATGGGAGTTTTTTTCTGTAAAAAATTAAATCAGTGTAAAACCTGGATTACTGCTAATGAAAATAATATCAAAAGGGTTGCTAATCATACAATGTTTTGTAGCTATGCAAACACTGTTAGCTCTGCTTGAAAAAAATCCCTTAACCTGTTTACCAAATATTTGGATGGTGCTTCAGAGTTATAAGACTGTAGAATATAATTTGAATAAGAGAGAGTTCTGCTGGCAAACTAAGGATTCTGTTAAAAAATCTATAAAGGACTTTGGTATTTTCAAAATCACCTTTAACTTTATGTAAATTATTTATTTTTAACACAAATACAATTTTTGGTTAAACATACTACTCTAAAATTCCACGTGTAGAAAAGAGAACTCTCACAGAATAATAAGAGTATTGTGAAATAAGAATTCTTAAATATGAACACATTCCCCTCTAGCTAGTGTTTGGTTAATAAAATTTCCCTTATAATTAAGAGTTTACTTTAAGAACTCTAAATCACACACTCAAGTTATCTAATCTCTACTCAAATCATTGTTTGAATCTGTTAAGAAACTTTTTTAAGGTTTATAGGTATCTATTAAAAAAAGAGCATGATCATGCCTGCGCTTCCTTACATCAGGTAAGAACACTTTAAAAGTTTCCACTAAATTTCTCTCATTCAGAGAGAAACATCTTTGTAAGCACTTTTTTCTTTCTTAAATCCATTGTGTAAAATATTATTAAAAATAGGGGAAAATGTGTAATAAGAAAATAAATCCCAATCCCAACAACCATAGGCAACCACTGGAAACATTTTAGAATATTTCCTTCCAGTCTTTTTTCCCTAGGAACTTGCATTTTATAAAAAATGATATTATAAATTATATATAACTCAGTATTCTGCACTTTTGTTCCAAAGTGTGTTGTTAGAATTTTCCCATATTATTGCATGCTCTTTGTAAACAATACTGTAAAAATTATATGATCATTCATTATATGAAAATGTTTGCTAAATCACCTTTCAGAAACAAGGAAGGAAATTTGTTATTTAGAAGATACTATGATGAATACTTTTGTGAAGATAATAATCACCCAAGTCCTTTTTCCTTTCTTCTCTTACTTTAATAGTTTGCAATTTTGAGGGTTATCTAGATAAAAATAAAGTTTTAAAAAAACTGAGTTATAGTGAAAATTTATCACATAAATAGCCCAGCTTTACGGATGTGTCTTGCCTAAAGCTTACAAAGTATTCCTCACTTAAGAGCATGTGAGAAAGGGTTATAAGAAGAATAGCTGAGATTTGCTGGAGCCAAAACTCATGTAAATAAGAATGTGCAGGTTTAAAAAGGTAATGCTGTAATCTTACATTTATTCAGAGAAAACCATAGACATGCAGTGTGACCATTTGCAAATGCCATTTAAAAAGGACATGTTCCTATGAATTCCATATTCATTTCAGATAACATTGTTGTTTTGTAGGTTGAGATGACACTTGTGTGTGTGATATGTGTACATTCACCTTAAAATGTTGTACGGAGAATCAAAAATCCCAGAACTGCTAAATGAAATAATGAGGAAAATGTGCAAGAAGCCATGTAAACAGGGTAGAATACTTAAGAATGTTGCAGGCAACATAAAGATTTCCTTTCTTTGCTCAATTTCTCACTATTAAATTTCCCTGAAGGAAACAATGGTTCCATTTATATCAGCAGGGTTTTGGAGGTGTTTAGGAACATCTTAAGGAAAAATCGATAAGATTTCCTGTCTTTCTTGCATAGATATTTCTGACATATGGCCAAACATCTTTTTTTTCCTCTTTCGCTGATAGAAATGACCTAATGCTAAAGATAGAGTGGAATATATTGAGATAAATGTAATGACCAATTTTACAGTGTGACTGATTACTTAATTTGATTGAACAGTTATTTTGCTTAATTGATTATTTTATTTAGGTTGGGGTATGTATTTTAGAATGTGTGCTCTGAGTGTGTGTGTGTGTATGTGCTGAAAGAGAGAATGATGGGTAGGAAAGTTTTATGCCTAAGGAGAAGTAGAATGATCACAGAGGCAGGAATTCTTTAAAATCATCCCATGCAGCCATCTCTGAAGCCCTGATTACAAGTGTCAAATGTTTCTCAGATGGCTCAACCATAAAATAATCCTGCTTCCATTACTTTAGAGAGTCAAAACGTGATGGTATTTGCATGTTAAAGGCCCACATGCAGTATTAATTGTACTCTTTCTTACTGGAATTTATTTTCAAACCAAGTGCATACTATTATACACATTTAGAAATGTGGTACTATAGATCCAGACTTGTAAAAGGAAATAGGATTGATTTAAATGACTCTGTAAAAATGAATATGTCCTAAAATGTGCTCTCTCAGTTGTCTTGCTGATTTATTTTAATATTAAAAAACCTAATCTCTGCTTGTTAAGATCATGTATGTATTCATTTATTTAAAATTAGGATGTGCTTGATATCGTATTAGTTCCAGACATACAAAGCTGAGAAAGAATGATGAGCCCAAATACAAAGGAAAGGTCTAAGCTCGAGTATTTTATTATGACCCTCATTTTAAAAAGTAACAAAAATGTTTGTTCTTCAGTTAATGAAAAAAGTAATAGTTTCTACTTTTTCCCAGCAAGTCATGAAACTGAAGAATGAGCACTACTAGACTGAGGGAAAGAGAAAACTAAAGTTCTTTCATGTTTTCCTTGGGGGTGTAAAGAAAGATTGTTCTTTTCCAATTTATTTCATACCAGGAAGTTAAATTTTATTTTGTGGATAATTTAATTACCTTCTATTCCCTCATAGATTCAGAATATTTCAAGGAATGTTTCCATTTTCCCCTTTTCCTCCATATCTCACATAAGCACTCATGGAATGATAGAAATCTTTGAAATGCTAGTGTTTTCACATGACACTGATTCTTTGAAAAAATTATAATCTTTGTATTTTTAAGGGAACTTACACGTGAATTTAAAATTCGTATCTTAACATATTAAAATATACTCAATCCTTTTAAAACACTCAGCCAAATACCCCTTTTCACTTAGCCATTTCCTTCCAAGATGCTACAAACAACTCAACTCACAGCTCCCATTTATGCATCATATAATTATTTCCTGATTTGAGGTATAAAAATTACATAAAGCATAACAGTTTTAAGCATAAAGTAATGAGATCAGTCTAACAAACAAATCCAAACTTACATTTTCAAATAAGTTATTTTCATTCAGAGGCATCACCTTAAGAGTATGTATTCATTCCATTTATGTGAACATTCTTCTCTTTAAAATGACTTTCTTGATAGGCATACTGTTTGCAAATCTTCAATGAGGTTATCATGTATTGAGAGGGTTTATTATATCATTCAGTGCCAATATATTGAAGAAGTAGGTGATCTAGCTTGGTTGAGGTAAAGAAGAGAAGATAAAGAAGAAATGAAAGATTATAAGAAGCTGTGTGATACAATGTGACCAGTCTTTCTTGTGTGATTCAAGAACAGATTCAGAAGGCAGTTCTAAAAAAAGAGTTTCAAAACAAGTATTCAGCAAAGACAGTAGTATTGGTGAACTGTATGTATGGGCTCTAAGATAGCTTACTTGAAGGACAATGCTCATTTGAGTATACACATACTCATTTGCTGATTTTAAATACAGCAGTCGCCCCTTATTGGAAGATATGTCCCAAGACCCCCATGGATGCCTGAAACCATGGATAGCACTGAATCCTATATAGACTATGATTTTTCCTACACAGACCTACCTATGGTAAAGTTTAATTTATAAATTAGGCACAGTATGAGATTAATAACAATAATAATGAAATAGAACAATTATGCCAATATACTGTAATAAAAGTTATGTGAATGTTTTATATATACTCATTACTTTATGGCGATACTTTATATGCCTCTCACTGCATTTCTATCTAGAAAGAGAAAAAAAGGGATGAGCTGTACAGTTAGAAACTGGAGCACAGACCATGTGGAGCTTAGGCCCTGGTTGCCTATTTTCTCCCAGGTTTTGCCATTTGTTAAGCAGAGCTTTCCCACTTGGTTCCAACTCATTGCATTTTGCCTATAGAGCACTTTATTTGGTTATTTCTTCTATTAGTCATGCAAGAAAGTCTGTCCTATTACCTTACCATCACAATTTTAGACCCCCAAAATGGCATTATCTGGCTTGGGTTACCCAATTTATATATTAGACTTGGTTTTGAATGAATTCTCATTGTTTCCAAAGCCAAAATATTCCTCAAAGGAAAACAGGTTTTCAATTTTTTATGGTAGTCTGTGGTTTGAAGAATATGTTACAGATTGTGAAAATAATTTCTAAAAGTTCCTTATGGTAATATTTTGACCAATGCCCACTCATTAGTTTAAGATGACTATTTGAAGGGGACAGCACTCTGAGTGTCAAATTTTTATGTGTGCATCTATAAAGTTTTCACAAGATTTTATTTTTATATATCTATTATTGCAGAACATATATTATTTAATAAAAAATTTTAAATGCAATGGCTATAAGCCAACTTTATCACCTTCATCCTATGAATGATCTCTCCGGGGTTAAATCAACTCAGAATACAAGCTAGATTGAAGGGCACCATAAAACTAACTTTAATCATCAAATAAAATCATTCTAAGGTGTAATATTTTGTTTGCTTTTGCCCTCAATTCTAGGAAAATGGGTTGTTAAAACATCATGTCTTGTTGGGAGAAATTGTTATTTTTTTTACTACAAATGTTTGGAATATGAAGAAACTCATATATTTCAACATATTGTCACAAAGAAGTGAAAAAAAAACCTCAGAGATATTAGTTTTATCAATATGTAATTATGTACATTTTATGGATTATACAGGACACTGGCCAGGGAGCCAGCAAATCCATTCATATATTCACCTGGACCAAGTTCTAATGTGCAAGTTGGGTATTTTGAGAGATAAATATATGGAGCAGTTTAATACCTCTTTTTAATTCCGTCTTGCTTTATTTTACATAAGTGAAGAAATCTACAAATTTCTGTTGGGGATAATCTTTATACAGTTGCTGTGAAAATTCATACCTTGATAGGTTTTTTGTTGTTGTTTTTTTTTTAATCTCCTACTCCTTAAGTTTTAAAAGCAAACTTCAAGAAAAATATCTTGAGCCACATCTACTATATCTAGGGCACAAGAATCTTCTGAACATTTCAAAGCTTCCCCCGCTTCAGATTTTTTAAACACCAAACATAATCAGTCAAAGTTATAAAATATGATTGATCAATATATTATTTTCAGAACAAGAAGAATTTGGTAATAATTTAGTTAACTCCATATTCTGTACACAGGAGGAAACCAAGACCTGGACGCATGAGGTGCCTTGCTCAGATCAGGGCCGTGGGTATCAGTAGAGTGTGAAGAACTGTTCAGACTTTGTGTATTAGGACACCCCACCCTGCTCCACGGACAGTTGGAAAAAAAAAATACAATCGCTTTCTCCCGATCTATTTATATTTAATGGATCCAATGCTGGTAATGATCTGAAGAGATTTGGAACTCATTTAGGCGTTTATTTTTAATTTTTTTCTGATCATGCAAAGATACATTTTTCTCAAGGGAATAAAAAAGAAAACAAGACTAAAATAGGTCAAGCTTTGAAATCACCAAAATAAAGCTGATGCAAAACTTTTCTGAGACGGTGTTTCTCACTATCAGAGTGATGGTGGCGAGCACCAAGCTTGAATCCAGCCCCTGTCCGTACGGTAGCACTGCCTACCGGGGGGAAGGGGGCCTGCAAAGGGGGTCGCAGGCTGCCACGGGGATGACCTGAGCAGCGGATTCTTTAAGGAAACCAAAGGATGGGCATTTCAGGATGTTCACTGTGTTCTTCCTTATTTGGAATTCTGTTTATGCTCTAATGTTAATGTAGATTTTCCTTAATGAATACTTTCCAGCTGAAAGCTGGTGAAAGATATACTATGTGAATCTTTTTAATATTAGTTCATTAAATTAACACAGTTCTGACTCGCAATGAGGCCTCTGTGTTTTGGTGTTATACTCAGGTTTTCAGATAACGTTCATGACAATGGACATGTTCCTTGCAAAGATGATTTTTCTTAATCAAAGTCATTTAATATTAACAGTCTTCTGCAATAATTTGAAATTTTTTCTGTCTCATAGTATAAAAGCCAATGTAAAAATCTGGCTATTTCATAATTTGGATCCATACATTTGATTGAAACCATTTTTCTCCTGCAAGTTTGGTAACTCTGCTGCCAAAAATATGTACATTTTGCTTCTTATCCCATCTTTTAAAATACAAGTGTTAAGTTAGGCTATTTTTCCTATTTTCTTATAAATGATTGGGGAGAGGGAGACTGTCTTTCAAAATCCCCCTATGCAAAACCAAAGGGGAAACATAACCACATTCATGATGATTGTATTTACTAAATCACTCCCAAATTAGATGCTTCAGAAACAACATGCTACACAAATAGTAAATATTCAATTCGTGCATTGCCTGAAGGCTTTGGACTGCATTACCTTACGTATCCATCACAGGAACAATAGAATACAATGATTCTGCAAGGTTAGAGAAATCAAACGCACTCAGCCACTTTTCATAAGGAATATTTGGATAACCAAGGCTTGATGCAAATATTTGTTACTAGCCATTATGACAAGCTGGGGACATTCCATGATCTTATTAGTACGCAGTCATTCACAGTTTGCTTTTTACATATCAAAACATGCACACAGATAATAGAAATAAATTGTTTATTTCCCATGTTACTAGGCAATTATAAATATTTCACCAAAAGGGTTATACTGTGCCAAGGTTAGAATCTAATAGAATAATTCAAGATGCAAATGCCATTGTTTAGTAAGCTAATGCCGATGTTTCCAAACAGTCCTCATTTGATTGGTTTCTAAGAAAAAAGACTTAAAACAGAATATGGTAAGCCATAGCTTTTAAAAAGCTGCTACTCCATCACTTATCACTTCTGTAGGATCTCCTTTATTTTTCCTTCCCCAGACAGTATTCACAGGAAATAATGCTACACACTGCACATAGCTATCAACACCTGGGAGCCCCTTATTTCAATTCTAGAATATTTTAAACACAAAATTTACAACAGTTACAAAGCTACAAGATTATCTTACCACATTTATTATATAATGTTTTTAGAGGACTCTGTCTATTTAGCATTGTAGGCAACTTTTTTCACTATTGTTTTTCATGATTCATTTAATGGTTGGCAACAGCTGATATGTAAAGACAAGATTTATTAACAGATTATAACTTCTTTGAAAAATAAAAATGTAGTTACAGAACCATGGCACTAGAATAAACTTGAGGAATTTTTGAAGCCTACCATCTCTCTACAGGTTAGGGAAGATGTGCCAGTGAAATAAAACAATTTGGCCTAAATTTAAGTAAAGTTTTGGCAGTAGAGCTAATATCAGCATTAAGTCCACATAATGCCCTGTTTGGTGTAGTGCTCTTTATAGTATGTTACATTTTTGCTTTTTCCTTCTAGAACTTTGCTTCTTTTTGCAGGAAGTGAGGTGGGAGAAGCCTTGCTAAGAAGTCTACCTACCCCTTTTGCATTCCACAGTGTTACTCATAACCTTTTACCTCTGCAGAAATGCTGGACTCTATTTATTCACTACTTTCATTATACTTTGCACAATTTTTTTTTTTTGGTATTCTTTCCATTTCAGAGAAGCTACAAAGGATTGTTAAAATTATTTGTAGTTCTTTTAAGATGTTCTGGGAAAACACAAGGACTCAAGATATTTTAAAGCAGGAACATTTCTTCAACTTCTAAGAAATGGTGTAGAGAGGACATTCTTCTCAGCAGTCACCAGGATATACCTATGGGTAGGAAATCAGGAATAGGGTATCTTTCAGAAGGCCTGGGCTTCTTTTTGATTACACTTCAATTGGCTAACTCTTTATCTGTCAAAACGAGAGTCCTATGCCCATTTTGGTAGAAAGCAATCATACGATATGTAGAGAAAAGGGAAAGTCTCCCTAATCTTAAAAATAACAAGGATGGACAGAAACAAAGAATATGTTTGTATTGATTTAGTATTTATTGTAGTGTTGATTAATAACCAATACACATATTTGTTAGTTGTTTGTTTTCTATGTGGTGGTGGTAAATATCTCATATGTGGGTATCGTTGAATTTACAAAGTTCAGAGTTTTTCCAAGATAGCCAGGGCATTTTTTATTTTTTTCCAAAATATGATTCTGAAACATGAAGGATGCAAATACTACACTCATTGTGAAATCAGTAAAATGAAGGAAAATCTAGATGAAGGTTGTTGAGCTCACCACTAGTAGATCCCAGATGAGAATACAACCTTCTGGAATACACTTTTTAAGGGAATCACATCCTCAAATTTAAAATATCTCAGTATTGAGATTCACATTTTATGAATTTTTACATAGTTTATTTGTTTATTAGTATGCTATTAAAGTACGGTTAAAGAGTATTAATAATACTATTTATTCTGAGTATATCAGAATATATATGTGTCATATATTTTTATATATGAACACAGTTATTGATATAGTAAGATACAAAGGATAAAACTTTATAGAACTCTATTTTTTTTAAAAAAAAGAAGGACATTCTGGGCTAAAAATACAAATAGTAAAGCATAGGCTACTAAGAAGCACTCAAAAACTGAGAATGAGACACACTGTATTTAACATTTCCCTTTGGTGTGGCAGAAATGTTTCAGTAGGGTTATTTCTTCATTTCTAAAGGCATACAAGGGTTGGGACACCCAATCTTTAATGTGCAATAAAATGAAATGGCAATTTTCCAAGAGCTGTGAGACTGCAGCTAATTAGCACATTAATTTATATAAATAAAATTCTCTTTGCTGTTCCCCAGTGTTCTGCCTGAGAAATGCAACAAGATGAATGAATATGACAAATCAAAGTGAAATTTACAGGCTTAAAAAAAAGGATACAGAAATAATCCCATGACCTTACTCCAACTTTTCTGCCTGTCCTTCATCAGTGCCACTCTACCACAGAGACCCTAAATGTGTGGAGATTCTCCTTGTTCCAGACTTAAATTCTAAAGACAAATTCCCAAGAAGAGTACACTCAGTTCTTTACTCTTGGACATGGGCTCCTAGCTAAAAGAGCCAACCTCACAACTCAAGAGAAGACTCTTGTTAGTTCTTAAATTCACTAAGATTTTGTCATATACATTTTCTTAACAAAAACATAAACTTTTCTCCATTTAAAAAATATTTTACCTTACATACAAAATATTTTGTTTAATTATATTTAGCTTTAACTAACTTTTATGGTTAACCCAATTTTTTTAAAAAACAAATATTTTCTTAAGGCAAAGTCAATATTTTAAATGGAATTGCTAGTTGAATAGAAAAACAAGGTCCTACTTTTCAGGAAATATTTTATTCAATTTATCTTTAACTATAATTCTTGAAAATAAATGTACTGTAATAAGTACTTTCAGATATATGCATGTAAATTATTTTTACATACATATATACATATATCTGGATATAACCCCCTCAACCAGATACAGCCTGCGCCATCATAAGGAGTGACCGTGATTATAACCCATTATTAAGTGGTAAAATCAAGGTTATGAAAAATAAAATAGAACAGAAAATAAGAGGAAGTACCTTATATAGGATGTAGAAGTACTGTTTGGTGAGACAAATTTATTAGTTGCATGTATCTGAGTGTATACATTGTGATGCAATATGTATTTCTTACTGCAAATCATGTTCATAAAAGTTTAGAAGATCCTCCATAAAACAGAACATAAAAAATATAGAAAAAAATAGAGTCTGGACTATTAAATGCATCTCAATTCATATGTTCAATAAATATTTATCACTAGGGAAGAGCAGTGAAAAAGACAAAGTCTGTGGCCTCATGGAATATATGTTACAGTAAGAAATAGAAAAATAGACACGTGAACAAAATGTATATGTGACATGCTCTCTAATGATAGTGCCGTGAGGAATAGAAAAGAAGATGGGAGGGTTGGAGAAAGAGAACAGGGGTAGGATGCTGCTAACGGAGGCCCACTGAGGAGGTGATGTTGGATCAGGAGCCTGAAGAGTGTGAATAGCACTTCAACCAAGGGCACAGCAAATGCAGAGTCCCTGAGGTAAAAACAAGATTAGCCTGTATTGAAGAACTGCAACAAGGCTATGATGAGTGGACTGGGGTGACCTGGGTCGAGAGGAGTGGGTGAAATGACACACAGAGAGGGACAGTTGCAAATCCTATGGGACCTCATCAGCCTTGCAAAGGACTCTGCATTTCATCCCAAGTGCAACGGTGAGGCTGCATCGAGACCTATGGCAGGATTTCCATTTCTAAAAGAGCTCTGGTTGCTGTGTGGAGAACAGACCAATGCGAGGAGGTTAGAGTAAAGGAAAAAAGGAGACTAATTATGAAACCAATTGAAGTATAGGGAAAACAAGAGGACAATATCTTGGTGTAGGACGGCAACGATGGAAGGGTGAGAAATTGTGAGACTTAGGATACATTTTGACCAATAGGACTTGATAATGGAATGTGAATGATGCCTGATGACTGTGAAGGAAAGAGACATATCAAGGATGGCTTTTGACTTTGGTCCTAACAATTCTGTGAATGGTGGTGGAGCCTCTCACTGATCTGTAGACAGTTTGGAGAGGGGAGAAGTAGGGGTGGGTGATTGACTAATTGGGCAGTTTCCCTTTTTCCTCCCATTAATATATTACCATTACTATAGAATTCTAACAAACATTGATTAAGGAATTGCTAAGAGCCAGGCTCTGTGCTAAGTGCTAGGAACATAAAGCCAAAATGAAAGCAACACTTATGCAAATAAAACAAAAACAAAATAAAATAAAACTAGGAATTTTGGCATGCTGTAATTTGTGCTATAAAAATTATACAAAGAGGATATTTGAGGCCGGGCGCAGTGGCTCACGCCTGTAATCCTAGCTCTGGGAGGCCGAGGCGGGTGGATCGCTCGAGGTCAGGAGTTCGAGACCAGCCTGAGCAAGAGTGAGACCCCGTCTCTACTAAAAATAGAAAGAAATTATCTGGCCAACTAAAAATATATATACAAAAAAATTAGCCGGGCATGGTGGCTCATGCCTGTAGTCCCAGCTACTTGGGAGGCTGAGGCAGTAGGATCGCTTAAGCCCAGGAGTCTGAGGTTGCTGTGAGCTAGGCTGATGCCACGGCACTCACTCTAGCCCGGGCAACAAAGTGAGACTCTGTCTCAAAAAAAAAAAAAAAAAAAAAAAAAAAAAAAAAAAAAAAAAGAGGATATTTGGGCAGTAGAGAGTAAAGAATCTATATTAGTTTAAGGGGCTGTCATGTATTTCCAATACAGACGAAACTGAAACTGTGTTTCAAAAGATGAGTTGAAATTAACAAGAATAGCAGTACATGGAGAACACTAGGTGAGAGAACAGCGTGGGCAAATGTAAGTGTGTTTGGGAAACTAGAAGTTCACTGTAACTGTATGAAAGTTCTATGTTGGTTATCGGCAAATGGTGGCTAAAATGTTAGGTGGGGACAAGACCATAGAGAGTCTTGTTTACTGAACCAAGGGGTTTGAATTTTTGCTGAACTCTATAAAGACATTACAGGGTTAAAATCAGGGGTGAATGATATACTTAGATCAAATGGATGGGGACCAGGCCAAAAGCAGAAAATACAATAAGGATGCTTTGGGGATAATCAAGGACAGAAATGGTGAAATCCTAAACTAAGGCACTGATAGCAGGGATGGAAAAAAGGAGATTAAGTTCTCACTCTTAAGGAAGTAGGCGTTGTGAGGTGAGTGCTCTAGGAGAGAGGGAGATGATGTCAATGAATGGGTACTGAGAGTGTAAGCAAATTACACTTTAGATCCATTTTATGCTCTATCAGGAAATAGAGAGTTCTAACCATAACACTTAGCCAGATCCCTTGCCTAACTCTTGACTTCTCTAACTTAAACTCTTCCTGAGTCTCTGACCCTTTACACCCTGGGCTCTTACATGAGGTCCTGATTTCTGCCATAATAAACTCCCTGACCTTCCTTTTTCCTTTGACCTGTAAGTTTCTTAATGCTCCATCACAAGCAGTGTATGGTAAATAGTGGTGTAGATCTTATACCTAGTGCAGGATTAGCCATCAACCAGTTATTTGACCTTCAGTAAATTTTGTTCTTTCCAAAATATAAGGGTATTCATCACAGGATTATTTGTCATTGTAAGAAATAAGACACATTAAAAATGCCCAATAATATATGATCAATTAAAAAAACTTGAAAATCATAAAATATAATACCATCTAGCATTAAAGGTCATGCTTTTAGAATAATTAATAACATAGAAAATGTGCATGATATCTGTCATAAATAGAAAGGAGTTTATAAAATTGAATATTTTGTTTTAAGCTATAAATAAATATATATTATAGAAAAAAGTTAAAATGATATATAACAAAATGATATTAATATTTATGTACAAAGAGTGATTATGGGCAATTTTTACTTTCCTCTTGGTGATTTTTCTGTATTTCTTATATTTTCTATAACAAAAAATAGGTTAACTTTATAATCAACAAAAAAGTAATTAAAATAATCTGTGCTTTGCTCATCCACAAGAATAATTTTAAGTACAGGATAGATCAGATTAGAATATATTCAGCTGCCAAGTACCAGAAACCTCAATTAAATGTGTATTAAAGGGACTTCCTTTTCCACTTAGGATAAAGGCAGCCTCAGGATAGCATTGCTTCTCTTCTAACAGAGAGAATAAGTCTGATATGCTATACAATCATAGCTGTGCTGTTGTGTTTGAAACCATCACAGAGCTGAGGATGCAAAACACCTAAATAACATGATAATAATAATATAATAATAATAAAATAAATAGTAATACAATTTAGATTTTATTATCTGTAATAATCAAATCTAGAAAGTGACAGGTACTTTCTAGGAGAAAGAAAACCCACAACCACTTTCATTCTTGGAGAAACAGTGAGAAGCATAGGACAAGAGGAAGAAAAGATTACTAAAATTAAAAAAAAAAATTTAAGGCTGGCTGGTACGGAAAAGCATGACTGTTTTAGAATGCAGTGGGCAGCAGCCACATACAGAATCTGCACACTCCCAACTCTTTCCCACAGGCCTTCCTTAAGTGCTCAGTAGAAGACTCTACAGAGCTGAGGATCTGGGAGGGCTAGGGCAGGATAGGAGCCCCATCCATCATGGGATGCGAAGCGCTGGCTGCCTAAGGCTGGGGAAGGGGCAGGAGAGCTGAGAGAAACCACCTCCTGAGGTCCAAGCATGCAGGGCCTGACAAATCTGGGGCAAGGCAGAGAACTGAGAGAAACACCTCAAGGGCTCTCCAGGCCTTCACCAAATCTACCACTTCAGCGGTTCAAAGCGTGTGACAGCAGTTGTGGAAAGGAGTCTCCTAAGGTACAGAAAGCTGAGGGCAGGACTGGAGAACAGCGAGCTCCCCAGCAACTCAGCCAGCCAGCGCCTGCTGTAAGCGTGATGAGATCTCCGGTGGTTTGAAAGCTGGTGGGGGACTCTAAAGCACAAAGAGGTATCCAGAGTCTCCTGGGTGCTCAAATCTCCAGACCTGCTGAAAGGAAGGTCTTGATTTTGACCTCAAATTATTTAAAGTCATTGGTAAATTGAATCAAACTATAGCAACAGCTTTAACTTATTTATAGATTAGATTGGCTCAGCCTCCCACTCTAGCAGGCTGGGAGAAAAATGAGCCCACCCTTTCCTGGGTTTTACTACTACTTATTATACTTCAGTCTTTATTGTTATTTTGGACACAATATGTCCTGCATACAATAAAAAGATAATGATGCATATGAAGAAAACAGGAAAGGTGACTCATCATCAAGAGAAGCAGATCCAGAAATGAAATAAATATTGGAATTATCTGGCAGGGACTTTAAAGTAATTATGATGAGTATGTTAAATGAAACTGGGAAAGTGGACAATATAAGTAAACAGAGAGGTAATTTCATCAGAGTCATGGAAATCGTAAAAAAAAAGAAAAAAGGAGCCAAATGGGAAAGTAGAATCGAAAACTAAAGTATCAGAAATGAAGAATTCATTTCATTTGGTTGATCAGTACACTGGGCACAGAAAAAAATCAGTGAACTTGAAGACAAGTCAACAGAAATTACCTAAACTGAAACACAACAAGAAAAAAATAGAGTATCTGAGATCTGTGGGGCAATAGGAAGCAGTATAACATATGAATAATTGGAGTTAGGAGGAGAGAAGAGGGAAAGTGGGCTAGAAAAAATATTCGAAAGGACAGTAGCCAAGAATTTGCCAAAGTTGTTGAAACACTTCCACTACAATCCACAATAAGTATGCCTACTTGTGAACCCTGAGTAGGTTAAATACCAAGAAAACTGTACCAAGCCATATCATAACAAAATTTCTGAAAGACAATAATTGAAAAAAATTAAGTAACATATACAGAAAAAATATATATTATCTCATATCATAAGAGGTCTGGAGATGGAATACTTCCAGAATTGGCTAGGTGAGCATCTCATCTGCAACAAACGCTCAGATTTTTTTCTTATTTCTTGTTTGCTATATTCAGTAAAGAACCTGCCCCCATTCTGGTCAAAGATGCTTACAGAGGTACCATGGAAAACATCACTACACACATCCAAAGACCAGAAGAGAGAGAGAGAGAGTCTGTTTCTAATACTCCTTTTTAAGAGTAACAAAACCTTCTCAGAAAGACTGGCCCTTCCTGCTAGAATTGCACCACATGTCCATTCCTAAACTAATCACCAGCAAAGAAGAAATAACTGTGATTAGCTTAGTCTGATTAATATTCACCTTTGAAGCCTCTTACGAAGTGGTCCCTCATACCTTTGCCAGAACAAGAGTTCTTTTACTAAACAAGAAGAGGCAGTGTATGGTTGTTTGATATATAAAAAAAAAAAAAAGGGCACATGCACACACTCGGCATTTATTAAAATGAAAATTTGCCGGTGCAGTAAGAAGTTATTTCATATTTCACCATAGAAAGGATGAACATAATCATCAATAATACAATTTTATTACTCATAATTTTAGCTCATGTAACTATTTGATTATTCTTATATTATTATATTCCATTCTACAACCTGCACTGGGTGCTGAGGATACTTAAAAAGTGTTGTTTCAGCTCTCAAAGTTTGTTTTGTCTCAGGGAAAGATAAACCTAAAACAAACGAGTGCCATTAGAAGACATGATAGCAGAACACAATATGACTTTAGCTTCCTAACTTACTAGCTGAATTACCTTGAACAAGTTACATAATCTCTCTAAGCCTTGCAGGATCTGCAGTGGTGAAAGGAACTAATGAGTATCATGCTCATATAATTGTAGTGACTGCTAAATAGATGATTCATGAAGTGTTTAGCAAAAGTGTTCAATAAACATTAGCCATTCTTATTAATATTTATTAATATGTTTACAGATTTCAGTAAGTGTGCATAAGAAGCAATGTCGAGAAAGTCAACATGGAAATGGTAAAGCTTGAACAGCTGTTCACCTATTGTAGAAAGGGCTGAGACAGTAGTAAAAGGCATTTCTGGAAGAATGACCAGGATGAAAAAATATACAGAGGCATGAAAAGTGAAAGGGAAGAGATTCCGGAAAAGCAAACACACCTGAGCTTTATACGTGGAGTCTAGGGCTGAGAGGTGAAGATGTAGCAACAACACGCAGGTGAAGCATGGAGAATCACATATACTGTGTTAACTTAAATTTGGCTTAAAGCTGCCTTTGTACTTTGAATCTCTACACAGCAAACTACAGCCTAACTTAAAACTAATTTAAGAGTGTATTGTTGTATCAAATAGCTTAGCTTCAGCCAATCATAGTCTGCCAACTGACCAGACCATGTCCATATAAGGCAAATGTCCAGCTCTGACCAATCAAACTGCTTCTGTAGGGCACTTCTTTTTCTTCTGTCTATAAATACTGCCTGCCCACATTGCTGGGTAGAACTCTCCGAATTTCTCCTTTTCTGAGCGCTGCCTGATTCATGAATAGTTCTTTGCTCAAATAAACTTTGTTAAATTTAATTTGTCTAAAGTTTTTCTTTTAATAGATATGAGTAGGGTATCAGACACTATTCCATAGGCAATAGGGAATTATTAAAGGATTTTAAACAACAAGTTGGTACTACCGGACGCCACCTCCAAAGATCATTATGGCAATAATAGTTGCTGGTGGACACTGGGAATGAAAGAGAATGTGACATACAGTGTCTTTTCCAGAAAGATACAGTGACATAGGAGACAAACTAATAATCTAGTTAATAAATCATGAGGGTCTAAACTAAGGCCATTAAGAAAAGCTGGAAAAAAAGGAGCAGGTGTGAGTATAAGACATGTTATAGAAAAAACGTAGTTCATGGGAGAAAGGTAAGTCTGAACACTATAAAGTCTGAAGTTTATCATTAAAAAATTGAAAAGCTATTGAATGACTTTCAATTACACACAGTAACATAAAAAAAGTAAATAAAATGTTGTAAAGTAGGCATTCTGCAAAATGTGCATGAATTATTAGGAAAATCATTTGCAAAATTATTATTTGTAGCTAGTAGGTACTATTAAGCTACTTAAAACCAGCCTGAATGTTTAAGAAAGATAAATTATTTCCTTCTGCAGTAAGAGAACAATTTTGTGTACTTTATTAATCTAATTCAGAAGTCTTTTTTTTTTTTAAGAAAAAAGTGTATGTTAAAGTTCAATCCATTAATGGTTGAACTATTGTAAATTATAAATTAACAGATTGTGAAGTAATGAGTTTTTAAAATATCTATTCTTAATCTCTACTACTGAAATTTAAATTTCTCTCTTATTTGTTTCTCTGGAGATAAAATAAAACTGCTTTACTCTGATATTTAGTATGTAGTTCTAATGGAGAACACATGTAAGTATCTTATGGATTCAACACTTAAATTATAAATGAATTAACATTTCCTCCTGGACAAAATCTCTCCATTAATCCTGGTGTATTGACAATGCCCCATATCCCTCTTTCATGTCTTTCCCAATCAGTTTAGAGCAGTCTGTCAGGGTTATTCATTAATCCTCACTCCCTATGAAGCAAAGCAGTCATAGGCTTTATCCCCATTTCACAGATAATTTCTTTATTTAGGCAAAATTCTCTAACACATAATGCCATTCAAAGGTAATTTTTGTACAGAATTTATTGCATGTATTCTTAGCTGTCAGTTATAAAAATGGAAAACTTTTCTGCTTTCTATGCTTTTCTGCAATTCAGTTAATGACACTTGAGGCTATAACCTGAAAGTTGGTACATTGTTGGTGATTTAGGGAGAAGATTTATCAAGTATTGAGCAATCTCATATTATGATTTTTATAATTCTGTGATAATCCAAACTACTTTATTGAAGGATTATATTCCAGAAACCATTTTTGCTTTAAGAGTCTAAAAAGAAGATACGGGCCAGTTAGAAAGAGGTTTAAACTATAATAGTAGCAGGGCTCTGATCCCAGCTCTGTCACTAGTTGCACTTCTTTGGTTAGTTCATTTGAGTTTTCTGTATTCACTTGCACATTCCTAAATTAGGATCATGGCCCTTGGATCTACTTAATCTAATCAATGCTGTGTGAATGAATGTGATAATTTGTCTAAAGAAAATGAAAGAAAAATACTTCCTATTTTATAGCCATGAGATAAGAGGCTTCCTTTAGAGCCTCTACTGTATTAAAGAAAAATAACTTCTGGATTTCTACTTTTTAAGAAACTAATATTATTTTTAGATGACAAATCATAATTATGTGATTTATGGGGTACAGTGTAATGTCTTGATCTATGTATACAAGGTGGAATGATTAAATCAAGCTAATTAATATACCTATCACCTTGCTTACCTATCTTTTTTTGTGGTAAGATATTTGAAATTTACTCTCAGTTATTTTGAAATATTTAATACATTATTATTGGCTATAATCACCCTGCTGTGCAATAGATCTGAAAATTTATTCCTCCTCTCTATCTATCTGAAACTCTGTAACCTCTAACCAATTCCATTTTTCCCTACCCCCATTCTCTAATAACCATCATTCTATTCTCTACTTCTAAGTATGATTTTTTTAGATTCCACTTGTAAGTAAGATTATGTGGTATTTGCTTTTCTGTGCCTGGTTTAATTCTCTTAGCATAAAGTCCTCCAGGTTGATCGATATTGTCACAAATTACAGAATTCCCTTCTTTTTTAAGGGTAAATAGTGTTATAGTACCGTACAATTTTACTTGCTTGGATTAATTGGTTTCTGATCCTTGTAAACTGCGTTAGATAGCAACAGAACTTCTTTCAGCTGCTGCAATGTTCTCTTTGTTTTTTGTTCATACACAGCAAAGCTAATGCTATCCATTAGAGGTGAAGTAATTAAATGTGTCTCTTAAATACTTTGATCTAAGGAACAAATAAACTTCAAGTTACTTCCCTCTGACAATTGCAATTGTTTAGAAAGCCTCCTCAACTCTTCATCAGAAAGGCTACTGTCTACTATTCAAAACCACCCATATAAAATACCAGAATAAATTACTTGGAGGTGAAATTATCACCACATTTAAACATCATTAGAACAACCAAGTCAAAATAAGAACAGGAACAAGCTATGACTATATATATATATATATATATATATATATATATATATATATATATATATATATATATATACGCAACATGTATACACATATATGTGTGTGTGTATAGACATGTTACAGATGCTGAATTAATGTTGGAACCTTAGTAGGAGCTCTTAGATATTTCAAGATTCTTGTCTTCCCATTCTAATCTGAGATTCCAATTGGGACTCTACCCTTGGCATTTTAGTGCTACTGCGCTGGCTGCAATGTGAGCCCAGTGTCTGCAGGCTAGGACTTGTATTAGAAGCTTAAAACTCTGGTTATTATCCAGGCTACTAATCCATGCATATCTTTATTTGAAGGGCACTCAGTGCTTATTAACTAACTTGCAGCATGCTTTTCTTTCTTTATGAACACTGCATCTTCCTTCATTCAGACTGGACCCCAGGAGCCTGGCACGTTACTTAGACAAGAGTGTAAATTCCCATTTGGCCAGTGCCGAGCTGCCCTTGGAATCGACATCTCTGGCCACAGTTGTGTTTATCCTCAGCATCTTGTTTCAGTTATCTTTTTTGTGCCATTTTGGACTGTGATTGGTTTGTTTCGTTACTAAGTTTCCCACCGTGGAATGGAGAACAAGGCCACGGGGAAGTGGCAGAATGCGGTGAGGCTCGGCCTCGTTCCTAGCCCCGTGGCACTTAATTACCGTACTTTGTTTGCCAACGGTTTCTTGGCATCTAATTTAATTTGGGGACCTGCCTAATCATTTAATTGAACTTGGAGAACTCCGTTCAAATATTTATACCACTTGCTCTTTCTCCTCCTGCTACATCATCAATGACTGCACCACATTTTAGATCAGCCCCACCTTTTTTTCCCAAAAATGCTTGGCATTCCTATTTTTCTATTAAATATATTGCCTCATATCCCTAATCCTAATAAGACTTTAATTTTTCTAAAAAAAAAAAAATTACATGTTTGAAGCTCTGACTTAGGGAGGGGAGGGCAATATACATAACCTAAACTTTTGTACCCCCACAATATGCTGAAATAATAATAAAAAATAATTAATTTAAAAAAATTACAGTTTTCCCTCTTTTCTTTCTAAACCTTTTCCTAACTCATAGCTGAAGAATTTTACGCTTTCTCTGTACATAAAATTTTTTATTCCTTCATTTCATTCAACTTGTATCTCACCCTTCTGATAATTTCCTTGTATAAAAATAGGCAGCACAAAGAAAAGAACATTGGATTTATTGTATTCATTACGGCCATGTAAGTTTCAATCTCCTCATCTCTGACCACAACTCTACCTCCTTAATTTTTTTACTAAGTTACATTTAATGAGCTCTTGAATTTCATCAACATCTACAATTTCTTGACAAGTCTTACTTGATTTCTCCATCAGCATTCTCCTGGTTTTATGTCCTTCTGCCTCTAGCCTCAACCTCACAGGTCATCATTTTTAGTAGCCTCTTCTTGGCGCCCTCAAGCCTGTATCAGTTTATCTTTCTGCAACCACCACGTTTAATTCCCAGGGCTGAAACAATCCAGCCATGCCCTTCTTAGCTCTGATACAAATACACACTACTACATGGGAAGGTACAAATCAGTACATATGGTTTCCAACTCCTTTGGGATTGCAGTGCCTTTCATCTGTATGTATTTTTCTTCATCTTTCTTCCTCTGCCTCCCTTATTGCTCCCAGGTACCTTTTCCAGACATTGCTAAAGCTTCCTAAAGCACAGAACAAATATTTCCTATTATACTTTCAGTTGGGGGATTTCCCTACCTATCCTCACCTCCTTATGCTAGAAATAGAAAAATAATGATTTTATTCACAATACTTTAATCATTTCAAAAGTGTTATACTAGTGCAAACATTGCAAACCAAATGGATAATCTAGAAATAAATTAAAACTATTCAAATTAGTAGGAAAATAGATTATTCAATCACTGTATATTTCAAATGCTAGCCATTTGAAAAAAAAAGTATCTCTATCTTATAACTTATACTTAACAACAGTAAGAACATAATAACAATAATTTCTTTTGCATAAATGAAACTATAAACTTACTCATAGAAAACAATGCCTAAAATATTTATAAATTAAGTCTAGGGAAAGCCTTTCTAACCATGTCATAGAAACTAGAAACAAAAAAAATATGGATAAGTTTGATTATATCAAAATTTTGTATGCCCTAATCAGAGAAACAAGAAACAAATAAACAAAGCAAATAAATAAAACAAGATGATACAATAATGTTATTGCAGCATTATTAATTAAAGTGAAAACTTACAGTTTACATATATATCTATATGTGACTAATTAATTAAATTATAGTTTATGCCTATTATAAAATACTATACTAAAATTAAGACCAAAGCTATAACATTTAATGACATGGAAAGGTAGCCAGACATATTGTCAGTGAAACAAAAGGAGGGCACAGTGAGGTATTATAATATTAGACTAGTGTGTATATATATGTGTGTGTGTGTGTGTGTGTGTGTGTGTGTGTATGGAGAGTATATACGATATATGTGAATTTCTATAATAGGAAGTTTAAAAGCACCTAGATTGTTTTGAGTTAATATAATATCACATCTTCCATTTTAACCTATGTGATAAGTACTATTCTGGGCAATTAAAAACATCTTTTCCCCCATTTTATAGGCTGCAAATAATTTTTGAAAGTATGAGCAACTTGACTTGAATGAAGTTGTTGGACAGTGATTGAGCCAGAGCCCAGGTGACTTATTCTTAGCCCGTTTGTGGCATCACGTGACAGCTGATCTTGAACAGATCATTTCAATTCAATCAGTTATTTTCTATCTCTACAAGGCAAAGCAGGAAAATAATTAAGATTAATCCACTAGTATAGATATTATAAAGTGTCTTTCTTTCTCCCTTTTTTTCTTTCTTACAATAAAGAAAATCTGACAGTAAAGTACTGTGATAGGTACCAAAGAAAGTACCTTCTATTGATTTAACTGCAGTCTCGCCAAGGAGCTACCACCACTAGTGTGGTTCCCAAGGATGACAACTCTTGGTTTAATATGGTACGTAAGATGGATTGAGACTAGCCTAAGACATTTGAAACCAGGTAACATCTACCTCAGCCATTTGAGAACAGCTATTGAAAAAGATCTTTCTTCCTTAGCCTGTGATTCAATTCCACGAATCTCTTCTCAGCCTCTTGTCCCCTCAGAGATAAGCTTGATTCATACAAGGGATGTAGACAGAATGAAGGGAAATGAGGAAGCGGGGGGCTTATTGCTTATTTCTGAAGTGGAGGCCAAAAGCAGGATCACTCACTTGTCTTTATCCAGATGACTCCTCTCACTCAGGAAAGAGGGAACCCACTGAAGAGTTTTATTTCACAGTCAAATGCTTCATTTAAATAAGTGGAGAATTATACAAAATCAAGAACAATTAAATTAAATACAAACAGTACAGTTATTATAAGAGTCAAAATAAATCTAAAATGGTGAAGGAGGAAAGGGTTTAGTAAAACTCACTCATCTGGCACTTTAATCCTCACAACAGAGTCTACCTGATCCAAAGCCTGTGCAGGTAAGAAGCTGGCTTGAAATATTTGAGAAGAAAAATTACGAAACACAAAACCACCTCACTGTATTTAATGACTTACTTCGTAAGTCATTATATAGAACTTCTGTGGCAAAAAGAAGGTATCTGGGTCAACATTTTCAACCCCATGATATTTCATTCCTTTAAGTCCTAGCACTGATTCTCCTATTTCTGATCAATGTCTGTATTTGTGTTTGCTACCCTTCTTCAAATTAAGTGGTACATAATTTCAAACTAATGCTGTAAATGGCACTTTTATACTGTAATTTGGCTAAACAGTGAATATTAAAAAAATGCAGCCGTTCTATTGCACATGAATTCTGCGAGAATATAATGTCTCTTGGGTTATTTTATAGACTGGTTATGGCTTCAGTGCAGCATAGCTAGTGCTGCTGTGCAGAAATTCTTTTCACAGCACATATATTGAAGTAGGCCTATTAAAGTAACATGCTCACTTTTTAGAAGATGCTGTTTGGAATAAAAGTAGCTAATGAGTGAAGTATAAAAAATATATATATATAGCCAGGAGTCAAAGCTGAAGTCACCTTGCATCATATATTTTAATAAATTGATTATCAGTTATTGAAAAATATGTAAGAATCCCCAAAGTCTGTTCTCCTTCAGATTTTACAAATGGTTTTAATGTGCGTATTAGAAAACAACTGTACTAGATAGGTTGCCAATACCTGAATTGGTAGATTTAAATCTTTTAGATATAAACGTCAGGTGGATATTGTCACATTAAATATTCAAAACATGTTTTCAACATCTAGGATGAAATTTTCTTTAAAAGAAACAGACTATGAAAGACATTTATAATAAGAATAAATTCCTAAAATTACTATATATATGTATATATAAAATTATAATTGCTTTTCTGGAACTATCAGATTAAAAGGACCTTATGTACCTTATTTCGGTCTTTTTTCTTTTATTTACTGTGGGATCATCTATAGCCCATACTAGCTGTATATAATGAAATATGAATACATTTATTGCTGCACTATTAACTTGGGTCATTTCTTTTAAGAAATTGAGGGACAACATATGCTTGTCTAAGCATGTTATGCAAATTATTGGCATAAAAGGATTTTTAACATGTACGTAGTGTAAAACATGTCATAGTGACAATTCTTACATTCAGTATTCATTTATCCCGACAATTACCATGGTTATACAGCCTTTCTACATATAGCCATTTCATATGCATGCTGAAAGGGAAGCATGCGTATGCGCCTGCAAGATATTGGAATTATATCCTGAACACTTTATCTCTGAGTTGTGGCATGGACTCTGTAATTCTCCTCTGTTAATAAAATCGCATACAGGAGATACCCCAGCAAGGTGAGTTTGTCTATTCAAAATGTTTGAAGTGGAAATATGTTAACATGGAAGGAATTTTCCCTTTGCTCATTTTAGACTCAGTCACGTGGTCGGATGCTGGAATTTTCACCAGACATTTTCAGAAACCTTCTGGTAGCCATATTATTGCTTTCTTCAAAAGACAATCACACATTGCCTGTGTTCTGGCCGCCTTTGTAACTGTACTGCTCATGACACACAGTCTCCATTTTAAACTGTACTTTACTAAACAAGTTTTATGTCATACAGGAGAAAAATATGACTATCATCTATGCAATCTGCTATTCTGCATTGTCAGATATGTCTTTTGAAAGAAGAACCCTATAGCAACTAATCATGTGACATAGTAAGGTCTCTCTCTCTCTCTCTCTCTCTCTTTTAAAGAAAAGAATACCATATTTCATCTATGAAGGAGGCAATATAAAAATGCTACTAAAATATCAGCATGACTTTTTAGTCACTTGCAAATGCACAGAGTCCCACACTGGCTGGAATAAGGTCTTGCAGAATCCAGCTTGTCACTTTGAGCAATTGTGTGGGGATGGGACAGATGGGTAGTTGTTTCTTTATTTAATGCCAGATTTGTTTACTTGAAATAATGTTGAAAATGATTTTCTAATTGTTAAAAAAATAGACTTGTTTATAAAAGAAAATAAAGTTGTAGACATTGAGCTATTAATGAAAGAAAGGTAGGTCTCATTACTTGAATTAAAATTCCCTCACTCATTTTAACTGAAAACAATAGATTTTAATGGCTGTACTCTGCTGATACTGAGATTATGATATAAATTATGATATTATTTGTATCACAATTGATAGAACAACTATTTTTTCAGTTTTATAGAAATAACAAAAATACAGATTAAGTCAAATTTGAATAATCAGCTAGGCATCATTATTTCTTTGTTAGTGCTTATAGATTTTTCACATTTTGAGACCAAATATAAACTCCTTAGCTGTACACTGCAACATCAATTAATTCAAGCTAAAATTATTTTTAAAGCCGCTTTGTTCATATAAAAATGACAAGAAAGAATGCCTCTATTTTTAAATCAGCATTTCTTTCTTCTTTCATAGCTACTTCCCCACATTATGAAAGAATAAAGGTTTAACTAATACTCTAACTAACTTGACCAAAGATTATAAATGATGACTTTTCACTACACACAAATCATCTGTAATTATAAAGGGAAGCAAATAGTCTGTATTGAATGAACAGTATTTAATATATAAGTACTAAATATTGAACATACATGCCTTTATACTAGTGCTTAAGTGAAAAAAAAAAAAACAAACAAAAGCTATATTTATATCCTTTCCTGGGCAGAAACTCATATTCTGGGTACAGTTCAATGGGGTAAAACATTCAACTCAGAAAAAGTACCACACACAAAAAAATAGTTTTAATTAGTTGAAACCAAAATGACTTTAATAGAAAGATTTTTAAATAGCAAAATGGGCATTATCATATTATGTTACTTGAGATCATTCCACATAATATAGCTGACTCTAGAAACTTTCTATATTCTACTGAGAAATCTGAATTTTTTGCACTTCAATTAAGTAAAAATTATTTCATTGGTCAGTTCCATACTATGAAGCAATGCTGACATGTGATAATTTTATATAGGAAATACAGTTCTATTTAATGCTTTTAATGGATTGAATCTGTTAGTATAACAGTGGTTGATTAAAGAACCTATTTTAATATCTTAACTTTAAATGGACTACAATGCTTTATAACTCTAAATTGTTAGATCCCATTTTTAATTTCTTTAAAACTGATAAGCTTCCCTGCCCTTCCCCAAGTTCAAATTTAATTAAATCGACAACACAACCACTCTGAAAGAAAAAGGCCAGTTTTATTTACATAACAGAACAATAGCAATAACAATGAATGAATAGCACTAAAGCAACATAAGTCTTAACCACAAAATATTACTCTTGACCTCTTCAATGAGCAGCCTTTCTTCTACCCAGCCAGGAATAACATTCAATTTTGTATGAAAATAACTACTGAAATAGAACTCACAAATGAATGAATACATTTCTAGAAGTAAATCAGGGTATTCAACATCACCTTTGTCACTATTAAATTTAATTTTTTAGAAACTGAGGAATCCTCCATTTTAATCCACTATATCAGCAGTGCTCAAATTTTGTATCTTTTAGGTACCATAAAAATTGACATATATTAAGCTATTAATATAGTCTATGAGGAAATTAAGGTGCAGGTTATAAAACCGAAGGTATCAAGAGGTTCAGGGGACAAGATCAGAGAAAGAAAAGTGGTAGAACCAGAGTTTTCAAGCAGTTCCTTTTCCCCAGGTGATATTCAGAGCAGAAGCCTGCCTCAGGCACAGTCAGAGGCTGAGTTTCCCTGGAGCAGCTGGCCTGGAAGGAGAGCACCGTCACTTTAGGAACCAAGCCTCAGACTAACATCTACTCACAGTTTGGGAACTTTGGATTAGGTATGTACTGGCCACTAAGTCATGCTATATACTGGCAGAGTCAAACACATGTGTTGGATATTTTGGAGCCAGAAGTAAGGAATTTCTAACAGGGGCTTTCACAAAAGTGGAAAGGTAATTCACAATATGTATGGGTTGCTTAAGATCTAACCTACATTCTCATAGCGAATTTTTGAACAAACAGCACTGTGGGTCACAAGGTCACTGTGTCCACTCTGTTCTCATGATTCCTTAAACTTGTCCTCCTTTGTTTGGGGTGGAATTCACTCTTCTAAAGAGACCTCGTCCCTGTACTAGTGCTCATTTTTTCTACTTTAATTTTTTCGTTTAACTTTTATTTCTCCTTTAAATATGTTTCAATTTCCAAATCTTGAAAATACTTCCTCTTTGAAACCACTACTCTGTTGTAATTCTCCTCCTATCATTTGACATTATTTTATAGCTATGCTCCTCAAACAAGCAACCTACATCCAAATTCTATTGATCTCACCACCTATCCCTCACTTCCTTAAACCCCTATAATCTGACTTATAACCCATTAATGCGCAGAAACTGTTCAACTGAATCATTTTCCTAATGGAATTGAGTTTCTTTATTTTGACTCTTATCAAATTCTCCAGTGCACTTAACAAAATTTCTCTCCTCATTTTTAGTTTCTATAATATTGTCTGTCAGTTTTTCTCTGTATCTTTCACTAACTGGGCTACTTCTATCTACTCCTCCAATTTAGCAGTTTTCTTTATTCTCTGCTTGTTGGCTTTCCTCTACACTTATGCATTTACCTGTTTTAATTATCTTGTCTGTAATGACAACTCAAAAATTCTTGTCTCCCAACATATTACCTCTTATTTTACCTCCTGCCCATTCCCCCAAATTTATTATAGGCTCTTTGAGTTGCTCATTCAAAACAGAACTGGTAGTGCTTCTAACTATATGCCAAGCATTTACCAGACACTGGAGATAGAGTAGTGATTTTAAAGAGGCCAAAAATACCTGCCCTCATGGACTATGCATGCTATTAAAGGAGAAAGACGATAAACATGATTAAAAATGTTAAATATTTAATATCATGGGAAATGAGAGCTAAAGAGAAAACATAGAGCAAGGAAGGTATATGTGAACTACTGGGGTGGGCTTAAATTTTTATTTTTTATCTTTTAAACGTTATTATGAAGAATGTTATTTTAGTAATACTTTTTCTTTTTTAAAATAGAGCAGATAGCCCTAACACACCACTTTGCACATAGAAAATACTCATTAGCCTTCACTAGTGGAATATGCCATAGGTTGCTAAGGGCCAACCTGCCTGAACAGGCTACACAAGGACCTCAGAGCACAACCTACTGTGAGGAAATGTGGATTGTTTCTGAGGTTCTAGGATTCCCAGAGCTCTGATTCAGCATTGGGAACTTTTGCTCACAGTTTTCTTCACTGCTAAGGGGGTAGGCTTAAATTTTTAAATAGGCTGTTGAGTATAGACTACCTTGGGGAAGTATAGAAGCTATAAGACCAATTAAAGTGGCATGGGAATAACCCAGGAGAGAGGTCATGGTAGCAGGGATAAGAATAGTGGCAGCAAGAGTGAAAAGACACAGGTTGAATTCTGGATCTATTTCGAAGACAGACTAGGCAAAATTTGTTGATAGACCAGGTATGAGAAAAAAGAATCAAGACCGACACCAGAGTTTTTGACCAAGTAACTGGAATAATGCAGTCACCATTAAGCAGTGTAAGTAAGTGAGCAGAAGCCACACACCAGTATCTGAGTTTGAAACACTTTCAAGTTGGAGTTAAAATGCCTCAACTCTTTAAGCTGGAGATGGACAAATGTATATTAAATAGACAATTGGATATATAGGTGTGAAGATATGAAGGATATTCTAGCTATGGTATATAAATTTGAGAGTTATAAACATAAAAATGGTATTTAAAACCATGACAGGGGAATGGCAACACCTTGGGAGTGAATATAGATAGGAAAGATAAAAGATCTAAGGATTAGAGTTCAGGAAAATAAGGAACTGATAAAGGCACTGGGAAGAAGTAGCCAGAAACATAAGAGAAATGATGGACATCAAGAGAAAAAGTAATTTTAAAGAAGTAGGGGATCAGCTGTGTTCAAATGTTTCAAATAGTGCCCAAAATATGAGAATTGGCCATTGAAATTGGCAATATGGATGTCTTTGGTGACCTTGAGAAATTTAATAATTCCAATGGCATGTCGGCAGGGGGAGGGGAACATGACTGCAATAAGTACAAGAGAGAATGGTAGGATAAATTAATGACAACGGATTCAGAACTTCCTCAAGGAGTTTTGCTACAACAGAGAGAAAGAAATGGGGATGAAGCTGTGGACCAAGTGGCATCAAGGAGAATTTTTATAATGGATAAATTAACAGTATAGTTGTATGCGAAATGGAATGAATGATTGGGCAGAAAGAGAAATATGCATAATGTTGCTGAAAATATGGAGAAATGTTGGAGTAGGCAAAAATAGATGGGATCTTGTGCACAGATGGAGATGCTGGCCTGGGTAGAAGCACGAATGGACATGGCAACAAGAGGGATGGTGGAATATAAGAGCATAGTTACTGGTAGGCGGGTGATAAATTATGGGAACTTGTGGAAGGTCTCTTTAGAATGCTTCAATTTTCTCAGTGAAATAGGAAACTAAGGCATCAACTGAGAGGGATGATGAAGAGGTGCTGTAGGTTTGCAGAAATAAAAGAAATCATGAAAAAATTATCTAACAGAGTAGAAGAAAAATGAATTAAGAAAATATAGTATAATTGCATTAAGGACCCACTTGAAGCTATTGATAACAAATTTAATGTGAGACCAGTTATCATGGATGTGTGTTTTTCTTAGTTTCCCCAATCATAATGAACTATACAGGTGCAGCCATATAGCAGGATGAAAGTTTTACTCAACTAGAATTGTAGTTTCATCAGAAAAATATGATGATAATATAACATTTATTATATATTCTCCCCATTATTCAGTATCTTTATAAAATTATTTAAAATAATAGTTATGAAAATATGTTGCTGGATTTGTAACAAGTATACATGTACTATATATAACAATAATAGCACAAAAGGGGAAGAGGAAATAGAGTTACACAGATGTAACATCTCTGAAATTAGTTAGTATAAATCTGAAGTAGTTTCTCATAGGTTGAGATGCATATGATAGGAAAATAACTCCAAAAAATAAAATGAAAAAAATCATTACCAGAATTAAAAGATTACACTAAAAATATTCACTTACAGCAGATGAAAGCAGCAAGGGAGCAATAGAAAAACAAAAGAATAAACAACATTTAAGACACAAAAGGAAAACAGAAGAAATAAAACCAAATGTATTAATAGTAACATTAAAAGTGAATGGATTAAACAATACAATCAAAAAGTAGAGATTGTTAGACTACATTAGCAGAAAAAGAAGTTCCAGTTATATGCTAGTTTAGAATCCAAGGTACAAATAGGTTGATTGGGAAAGGATGGCAAAGTAGTAATATGTAGTATGCAAATAGCAACCATAAGAAAGTTGAAGTGGTTATGCCAGTATCAGACAAAATAAACTTTAAGACAAAAATGTTACTAGACATGGGATATTTTACAAAGTGTTGATCTATCAAGAAGATATAACAATTATAAACATATATGTACCTAATAACTGAACCCCAAAATACACGGACCAAAAGGTAATAGAACTGAAGGGAGAAATATACAACTTACTAGTAATAGTTGGGGGCATCAATACCCACTTTTAATTTTGAATAGAACAACTATGCGGAAGGTTAACAAAGTAATAAAAGACTTTAACCTCACTATAAACCAAATAATCCAGAAGACATGTATAGAACAATCTATTCAATAATGCTAGAATACACATTCCTTTCAAGCGTACATGAAAAATTTCCAAAATAAAACATAAATTAGGTTATGAAACAAGCTTCAGTAAATTTAAAATAATTGAAATCATGCAAAATGTGTGTTCTGGCCACAAGGGAATAAAATCATAAATAAATATCAGAAATAAATTTGAGAAATTCATGATGTAGAAATTAAACAACATCCTCTTAAATAGCCAATGAGTCAAAGATTTGTTTTCTAAATAAAATTAGAAAGCATTTGATGTCAATTAAAATAAAGATATAACATACCAAAACATGGAATGCAGTGAAAGCAGTTCTGAGAGAGAAATTCATAACTATAAATGCCTACATTAAAAGAGAAGAAAGATCTCAGACTGGTAACTTAACTTTCTTTCCTAAAAAACTGGAAAAGCAGAGCAAACTAAATCTAAAACAAGCAGAAGAGAAGAAATAATTAAGATCAGAATGTAAATTAATGAAATACAGAATAGCAAAACAATAGAGAAAATCAATGAAACCGTAACTCCGTTCTTTGAAAAGATCAACAAAATCAACAAACCTTTAGTATGGACTAACTAAGAAAAAAAATAGAAAAGATTCACATTATTTAAAACATGTATGAAGGAGGGGCTGTTATCACTCACCTTACAGAAATACAAGAATTATAAGAGAATACTATGAATAATTACATGCCAACAAATTAGTTAACTTTGATTAAATGAACAAGTTCCTGGAGACATAAAATACTGAAACTGACTCAAGAAGCTATAGGAAATCTAAGTAAACATTTAACAAGTGAAGAGACTGAATTATTGTGTCAGAAATCCCCAAGACCAGCATAAGAATGGATAATTTGCTAGGAGGTCTCATAGTGCTCAGCAAATAATTATATTCATGACTATGATGTTTTATAGTGAGAGAACACCAAGCATAATCAACAAAGGGAAAAGGTGTGTGGGGCAAAGTCCAGGGGAAAAAGATACCAGCTTTCAAGGGTCCTCTCCCACTTTGAGTCACATAGCACATGCTTAATTCCCCCAGCAACAAGTTGTGACAACATATGTAAAATGTTGCCAGCTATGAAACTCATGAAAGACTAAGCATCCAGGCATAGTTATGCAGACAGTCTATGTCTAGCATGTACTAAAATTCCAGACTACTAGAAAGAAAACAGGTGTTCAGCATAAATCACATTATTTGTACAAACAGTTGAAGCACAGTGAGCCACTCTTATCGATTCTGAGAATGGTGGAAATCCTTCCAAAAATCCAAGTTCCCAGACACCAGCCAACTGTGAGCCAGTCTTTCTAAGAATCTTAGGCCAGCAATGTCAACTTCTTTATTCACAATTAAAATTTAAAACTTTCTATAAAGCAATGCCAATACCCCAATTTTTTTTTTTTTTGCTGGTGAACTCTACCAAACATTTAAAAAAGCATTAATATCAAATTTTAATTAATACCAAATTCTTCCAAAGAACAAGAAGAGAGAACAAATCCCAACTCATTATATGAGGATAGTATTATCTTGATTCCAAACATCATAAGAACTGAAAACTACCAACTAATTCTCTAATAAATATATATGCAAAAAAATCCTCAAAAAATACAACTAATTATTGTTATTCACAGTAGTTATGCTCTATAAAGTCAGTGAGAACACTGAATTAGTAAATACTGACCCATTGCTCCTAAGGAACTATAGGAGTAGATTCCCATGAGCCCCTGGTTACAAAATTTTTATCGACTGATCAATACCTAGCCTTGTTTTATATGTGTTTCTGTTTAAAGACACCTTATTCAATATATATTGTTAATCATTAACATTGAACTCACAGCCAACAGCCTATAACTCATGCCTGAACAAAGTTTATGAAACACATGTATTCTCCACATAAGGCACATCACAGTCTTCTTACACTTAGAAGTGCCTCATGTAGAAAATACATGTGTTCCATAAACTTTGTTCAGGCATGAAATAATCGGTGGGGGCAGGGAGCGCATTTCAATAGCAAAATCATTAACAAAAAGGAAAAAAATGCAAAAAATGTGACACTAACTGGACCACAAAAAGGACACTTGTTTACAGTATGAATGCTTAAAGAAGGCAGAGCATTTCCTTTTGGGACGTCAGCTGCAAATGTGCACATTGGGCAACTCAAATTTTTCACTGCTTGGTTCATGTCCACGAATGACATGAAAGTGGCCCAAGTATTGATTTCAAGATCACGAGTACATTTTGGCAAGTAAGTGAATTTACAAATATAAAAACTGCAAATAATTAAGATTGACTATACTAGCAAAACGATTTCAAATAATGTATAAAAATAATTATACAACATGACAGAGTGGGTTTATCTCAAGAATGCAAGTTGGTTTCACATCCAAAAATCAATTAAGTAATATACCATCTCAATATTAAAAAGACAAAAACCAGGTAATCATCTCAGTACTTCAGAAAAAGCATTTGACAAAACCCAATATCCATTTATACTAAAAACACTCAACATATTAGAAATGGAAGGAAACTTTTTCAACCTAATAAAAGGCATCTATGAAAAGCTAACATTTTACTTAATGGCGAAAGATTGAATGCTTTCACCTAAGGTCACAAATAAGAAAACTATGTCCTTTCTTGCCACATTTATTCAACATTATAATGGAGTTTCTAGCAGGGACAATTAAACAAGAAAATGAAATAAATGGAATCCAAATTGGAAAGGAAGAAGTAAGATTAACTCTTTTTACAGATAACATGATCTTATGTATAGAAAATTCTAAGGATTCAACTAAAAAATTGCTTTTAACTAATAAATGAGTTTAGTATATTTCCAGAGTTCAAATCAATACATAAAAGTCAATTGTATTCCTATACACTGGCAATGAACAACATAAAAATGAAATTAAGAAAAACAATTCCATTTATAATAGCAGTAAAAGGAATAAAATCCTTCAGAATAAAATTGATAAAGTTAGATGGAATAAGTTCTAATGTTCAATAGCAGAGTAAGGTGGCTATAATTAACAATGTATTGTATATTTCAAAATAGCTAGACAAGAGGACTTGAAATCTTCCCGATACAGGAAAATAATACACACTTGGTATGATGGACACCCTAAATGCCCTGACTTGACCATTACACGGTCCATGCGTGTAACAGAATATCACATGTATCCCCTAAGTAGGTACAAATATTTGTATCAATTAAGAAAATAAAAACTTAACAAGTAAGGACAAAACTTACACTGTGAAAACTACATTGTTGAAAGAAATTGAAAAAGACTCAAATAAATTCAAAGACATCTTAGTTCATAAATTGAAAGATTTAGTATTGATAAAATGGCAATACTTTTCAAATTGCCCTACAGATTCAATACAAGCACCTAAAAATATCAGCAGAACTCTTTTCAGAAATTGACAAGCTGATCTCATAACTCACGTAAAATTTCAAGGTACCCAAAATAGGTAAAACAATCTTGAAATGGAAGAACAAAGTTGGAGGACTCAAGCTTCTTGATTTCAACACTTATTATAAAGCTATAGTTACCCAGACATTGTGGTACTGGAATAAGAATAGACATAAAGATCAATGGAATAGAACTGAGAATCTAAAAATAAACTCTCATAATAACAGTTAATTAATTTTGGACAAAGACATCAAGACAATTCAATTGTGAAAGAGTAGTCTTTTCCGTAAATGGTATTGAGACAATTGCATATCCACATGCATAATAATGAAGCCAGACCACTTCTTCATACCATAAATAAAATTTAACTCAAAATGGATCATAAGCCTCAATGTAAGAGTTAAAACTATACAATTCTTTTTTTTTTTTTTTTTTTTTTGAGACAGAGTCTCACTGTGTTGCCCAGGCTAGAGTGAGTGCTGTGGCGTCAGCCTAGCTCACAGCAACCTCAAACTCCTGGGCTTAAGCGATCCTACTGTCTCAGCCTCCCGAGTAGCTGGGACTACAGGCATGAGCCACCATGCCTGGCTAATTTTTTTTCCTGTATATATATTTTAGTTGGCCAGATAATTTCTTTCTATTTTTTAGTAGAGACAGGGTCTCGCTCTTGCTGAGGCTGGTCTCGAACTCCTGACCTCGAGCAATCCACCCGCTTCGGCCTCCCAGAGTGCTAGGATTACAGGTGTGAGCCACTGCGCCCAGCCTAAAACTATACAATTCTTGAAAGAAAATATAAGAGTAATCTTTGCAAAACTGAGTTAGACAAAGTCATCTTAGATATGATACCAAACACAAAAGTGAGATAAGAAAAAAATAGATAAATTGGATTTCAGAAAAATTAAACACTTTTGTGTCTCAGGGACTACTATCAAGAAAATAAAAAGGCAGCCCATAAAATGGGAGAAAATATTTATACACATATTAATATATTTGATAAGGGATTTGTGTTCATAACATATAAAGGACATTTACAACTCAATACTAAAAAGATAAATAACACAATTCCAGAATAGGCCAAGGATCTGAATCGTTATTTCTCCAAAAGAGATATATAAATGACCAGTAAGCACACTAAAAGATATTTGACATCATTAGTCATTAGGGAAATATAGATCAAAACCACAATGAGATATCACTTCATGCACACGAAGATGACTAAAGTCAGATAGAGTATAACAAATGTTGTCAAGGGTTTGGAAAAATTAGGACTCACAGTACTGGTTGGAATGTATAATGATGCATCCAACTTTGGAAAACAAGCTGGCAGTTCCTTAAAATGTTAAATATAGAGTTACCATGTGACCTAGCAAGTCAATTCCTAGGTGTTTACCAAGTGAAATGAAAACATAGTTGTGAACAAAAACTTGCATACAAATAATTATAACAGCATTATTTACATTAGTCAAAGAGTGGAAATAATCCAAATGTGTATCAATTGATAAGTGGGTAAAAATGTGATATATTCATGCAATGGAATATTAATATTATTAACCAATAAAAATGACTGAAGTGTTGATTATGCTACAGGATGGATGAACATTTTGCTAAGTGAAGGAAGTGAGTAACAGAGACCCCATAGTGTATAATTTCACTTATTCAAAATGCACAGAATATTCCAATCTATAGAGACAGAGAGTTGCTAGAACTAGCGTGTTAGAGAGAAATGAGGAGTTACTGCTAATAGGTACAGAGGTTTATTTTAGGGGTTATAAAAGGGCTCTAAAATTGACTTTGGTGATAGCTGCAAAACTCTGTAAAAGCCAGTGGATTGGATACATTAAATGGGCTAGGTGTATGGAGTGTGACTTATGTTTCAAAAAAGCTGTTTTATATATATTATAAAAATCACATTTTCTTATCCATCCATGTTGAAGTGTGACGATACCTAGTGCTAGCATGTATGTTAATGCCGTCTTCTAGTTCATGTCCTAATCACCTCCTACATAGATTACTACAAGTAACCTACAACAGAAACTGTTTCCAGTTTCAATGAGCCATCTGCTGCTGCAATATTAATTTTATTAAACTACCACTTTCATTAAATCACTCCCTTGCTCAGTATCAATGTCTCTAATCTCTTCAATTGGCCATTTAAGACTCATAATCAGCTGGCCCACATTACCCATTGTGTAGAATAATGGCATCTCAAGGATACCCGCACCATAATTCATTCACAAACCTTTACATATGTTACTTTACCGGGGAGAAGAGACTGCAGATGTGATTAAATTAAAGTTCCTGAGATGAGGGGATTATCCTGGATTAGCCAGTTGGGCCCCAGGTAATCACAAGTGTTCTAAGTGGAAGAGGGAAGCAGGAGGGTTGGAGTCAGGGAAGGGAGGTGAGGTAGGAAGCGGAGGTCGGAGTGACGTGGGGCCACAATCTAAGGCATGTGGGCAGCCTCCAAGAGGAGGAAGAGGCAGGAAGCAGACTCTCCCCCAGAGCCTCAGAAGCAGTGTGGGTCTCCCTGCTGACCCAGTTTTGACTTCTGACATCCAGAACTATAAAATATAAATTTGTGATTTTAAGAGCCACTAAGTTTGTGGCAATGTGTTACAGCTGCGAAAGGAACAATGCAGCCATCTTACTAAGATTCCTCTGTCCAGTCACATCAGTCTCCTTCCGCATCCTCGACTCGAATATCCCTTCTCCACTTGCCAGGAAATGCCATTCTTTCCCTCACTGCCAGCTCAAGGCCTACCCGAATTACCTACATCCTCAAGAAGTGTTCTCCCACTGGCCACATCTCTTTCAGATTTTAACTTTGACTGGATATTTCTTTAGAACATACTTATGCCATCTACAAACGACCAGCACCTGCATTACTTAAGGGCGGTCATCTGGTTTTAAACAGCATGTGAAAGGCACTTAGCACATTGTGCGGAAACAGTGGTATGCTGAGAAGCTGACTCTTAAAATAATAAAAACAAAAATGCCCTGATTTATAATGTTTGCTGATTAAATACTACTAGCAAGACTGACTTCAAGCCACCAATGGTTTGACCACTGGCTCCCAGAATCCCTGAATATTTAGCTATGGCTTTTGTGCGCTAGTTCAAGCCTCCGTCTCAAACTGAGCAGATCCTTCTCTCATATTTCTTTCCTTCCAATCTATGGTTACATTATAAATATGTCCTCAAGTAAAGGCTTATACCTGTATCTTGCTATAGGCCCAATGGTGCTTAAACATTTCTGAGTCTCCGAATTTAATCATTGACTAGGTGAGGACTCATTTACTAGTTGGGAAGGTCTCCTTACCGTTAACCTTCACTGGTTTACATGATTAATATCTACTCTAGGGTATATAAAATATTTTCCTCTCATGCCACTTCCTCTCTGGCCTTGCAATCCTACTTTTTACATATTTGTAGAAATATTTTTAGTTAACAAAGAAAACATTTAACAATCCTTAAATTTAAAAATAAAAATAACTTGAGGTTAACAGTCTCAAACTTCAATTTGTGAAAGAACCTTGTCATTTAGCACCAGCGGGGAGGAAACCGAGGGCTCCCTACCTGCACAGAGCCGTGGCACCACCCAGTGTAGGTGGGGTATTTTCCCCAGCGTGTGTTTTATTACACCCCCACTGATCTGGTTCGCATTCATTCACTCAACAAATACTTACAGACCAGACTTTCAAGAATGCTCAATATAGGAGGCAAAGATATTAGTTGGAGACACCTGGCACTTTCCTCTCCTTTTCCATTGCTACTCCCCAGCCCTGCTGTATTTGTATTCTATTGTTTTATGACAATTTAGCACAAGATTAGTAGCTTAAAACAACACCCATTGATCATCACACAATTCCACGGGTCAGAAGTCCAGCATGACATAGCCGAGTTCTCTTTTTATGATGTCACAAGGCTGAAAGTAAGGTGTCAGCTAGGCTGAGTTCTCACCATGGGAGACTTGAAATAAAATTCAATTTCAAGATCATAGTTGTCATTAGCAGAATTTAGTTCCTTGCAGTTGTAGGACTGAGTGTCTGCTTTCTTGCAGGTTTTGAGCTGAGGCTAATCTTAGATCCTAGAGGCTGTCAAAATTCCTTACCTCACAGCTACTTTGCCTTTATGCCAGTGACGGTGTATCAAATCCTTCTCTTGCACTGAATCTTTGAATTCCTCTTTTGCAGCTGGCTGGAGAAAACTCTCAGCTCATAAAGGGTTCACATGATTAGGTGAGGCCCACACAGATAATTTCCGTAAGGTCAACTTTGTCATACAACACAAGCTCATCACAGGAATAAAAGTCATCTTATGCACAGTCCTGGGATTTTTCAGAACACATAGATGTGGAAAAGAGGACAGAAAAGTCTGGAGGCCATCCCACCATGGCCTTTTTAGTGCTTAGTTTGGTCTAAGAACAGGAGAGACTGGTATTTATAAATACAGAGGGTAACATATAGGCTATCAGAGTAAATTCTTACGGAATGAGGATGTAGCAAGAATTAGGCTTTCTGTATCCAACACCCTACTTTGGGCCAAAAATATTACTCCCAGGTAAGTGCTGTTTATAGGGTCTCAGTGAGCCATGGGAGCTTCACTGGTAAGTGTGATATATGCAGTGGTAGCCACCTCAATTTTCACAGAATTTCATTTATGTAGATCATGAAATCTGAAGCTTAGTTTACTTCAGGGGAGGAGGTGCTGACAAGGTCTAGAACACCAGAAATAATTGGTGTCAAAGGTTATAGTAGTTGGTGTCAACAGTGAGACCACCCCCCCCCCTCAAGAAAAAGACAGACTTGCTTCTTGTTTTCATGGAACTTACACTGTAAGCAAGAGACACAGCTAAAAAAGTAGATGGCAAGGAGGCAGCGCGGTGATGACAGCGTAGACAAAGGAAGCAATGTGTGCAAGTGGCCTAGGGAGAATAAAGGGCACAGTGTCTTGGAGAAGCTGGAAGCATCTCAGTGTGATTGGCTGGTGAAGGGGGAGTGGAGCAGAGGCCAAGAGCTGAGGCTGGCGGGGCAGGCCAGGGCGAGCCTGGTGTACCCCAGGAAGGTGACATATCCTGAAAGTAACTGGGACTCCAGCAATTCCATGTGTAGGAATTTATCCTAAGGTGATAATCAGATAAATCAATAAAGATTCAAGGACCAGGAAATTTACTGCTACCTACTGTAAAAGGTACCACCCCAGGGAAATAAACTCGATTGTTCATCAGAAGGGGATTGACAAAAATAACTGATGGAGTTGGCAGCCTTAAAAATGATGACATTTGCATTCCACACTCCTTGACATGGAATAACTGTGTATTGAGGATGAGGACATAAAGGTGGAATTGGAGGAGGAAGAGAAGCAGCATTTACTGAGTGCTCGTCACGCACCAGGCAGTGAGCTCAGCCCTTTACATTTCCGATGACATTCTACCCTCTCACCCACCCAGTGAGATGAGAACTATAATGACTCCTATTTTACAAATAAGGAAACCGAAGCACAAGTGAGTAAGTAACCTGCCTAAGTACACACATGTATTTAGTAACAGAGCTAGGATCAGAATCTGGGCGGAGGCAGTGTGAATCCAGTCTATGTTCCTAATTTGAATTCTGAAAAATAATGAAGAGCAGAGGAGGGAGGAAGGCAGGAAGTGGGAGGAGACAAAGAAAGAGAAAAAGACAGCAGGAGGGAAAAGGGAGGCAGAAACAGAGAATGAATCATGATCACTGAAAAGAGTAGTTTATTTTTGAGTTGGAGTATTTTGGGTAAGTTTTTTCTTTCTCCTTTATACTTTTGTGACTTTGAATTTTTACAAGACCAATTTTGATTTCTTTTAATGAATAGATTTTGTTTTTAAGATCTTCTTTAGGTTTACAGAAAAATTGAATAGAAAGTGCAGAGAGTTACAGACTATATGTGTCCTCCCACCCACAGTTTTCCCTATTATTAACATCCTGCATTAGTGTAGTACATTTGTTAAAATTGATGAGCCAATATTGATACATTATTATTAACTAAAGTCCACAGTTCACAGTAGGGTTCTCTCTTGGTGTTATACATTCTATGAGTTTCAACAAGTGAGTTGTGACATGTTTTCATCATTGCAGTATCGTACAGAATAGCTTCCTTGACTTAAAAAGTAAAAGTAAACTTTGAAAGACAAATAATGATCACATATTTACTTATATAAATATAATAGACAATTTTAGCCCAAGTTCCCTGAGGCTAGTGCTATCTCTTATACAGGGATGCTTTTCATAGAGGGAAAAAAAAAACAGTTTTATATAAGTTTCTCTCTTAGCCTTGTTGCTTAGACTCAAGCTCCGTCTTTACTCATATGGTATTATCTGTCTGTTCCGTCTTAATTCCATGGCAATGTCTGCCTATGGAAAATGGTTAACGGTAAGTTCAGGGACTCGTAGTCTCTTATGATGGGCAGATCAAGCATCGAAAGAGCAAGCCCTGCAATGCAAAAGATCCCCTTGGTAGTGATGCCCACCCAAATAAATACACTTTCTGTAAGTCTGAGAGAAGAATTAAAACCCAAGGAAAGCATCATTTTCCACTACAGCTGCTTTAAGTGTATAGCACTAGAACAACACTTTGATTGATGGCTGAACAAATGTTAACACATATAGGAATCATTGAAGTGTTTTCTTATTTGTCTGGTTTATTAGAAGTTTTAGAGAAGGAAGAAACACAGTTTTTTCTACCCACAGTTATATATCTTTATGTTCTCAGTTCCTTGTATTTGAATATTATTTTTATAATGTCATTATTTATGGCATTTTAAATGTTAGCATATTTACCAGAATTTTATTTACCACTAGAAAAATGTTGATTTTTTTTTTGTTCTTCTCTTGAATGTTAGTGGTATTTAAATTATAAAATAGAATTTGATAACTAAATAACTAAAGTGATTGTACAATTGGCTGAAATAGAGATTGGTACATTACAGTGACCATAAAGAGAAGTAAGAAAAGAATAGATTTATAGTAACAATAAAAACATAAAATCAATTTAGGCAGATCATCTGATTAAAAAATATATGTTACAAGTAACTTTCTCACCATAGGGAGTGAAAAAATTGAGGGCTACAAGGTATTTAATGTACCGTAAGTTTTGTAAAATTAGGATACCTCCAAACAGTAATACAACTCAGGTGAAAAAGGCTATTATAGGATGGGTACCTAATTATTAAACAATTTTTTATGAACATTATTATGATACCTGGCATAAGATTATTTTTTAGCCTAAAAGGTATACATTTCACCAAGGCATGAGGTAGTAGTAATCTATTTGCTTGTAGAGAATTTGTCTAACAGGAAAGATGAGCAAGTTCACTGAGGCTTTTATAAAAAGAGAAAAGAGATACAGAGGTGTGCCAAATTTGCATATAAATCTGAACTGAAAATATTGTCTTGAATATGAATTTTGGAAATATTGCAAGTCTCTTTTTATGTCCCTATTCAGTGACTACAACTTTAGCAGCTGTATCTCAATGATTCCAAGAGTTATAATTAAGCTCAGAATTATCTCCTGAGCAGTAGACATCTATATCCAGTTGGGCATTCCTTCTCAGATCCCCAGTGGAACCTCGGGCTCTGTATGATCCAAACCAACCTCTTTGTGTCTTCTCTCTCCTACTTTGATCCAGATTTTCTCTTCTTTCTCCATTTTATTTGTTGGAGTGTCACACCAGCATTGACCCATTTGCCTAAGCTGGAAACCGAGAGGCCATCTTACATTCCTCCTTTTCCCTTATTCCTCTGTGCACCCTGTCATGAAATTGCAACAATGGTACTTTTACTACCTCTCACCACCCTGCCTTGCCTTCATATCCTGTTGGCCACTGCTCAACTTCCTGCCCTTCCTTGCGTTGGTCTGCATTTTATTCTGTATATTTCCCTTTCTGCTATTTCCTCAAACGTAATTTTTCACATATATATATTAACAAAAGAACTCCTAATCTGCTTCCTATCCATAACCTATTCCACCAAGTACTGCAATTCTGATAATAGATGTGCATCAGGAAAGTATGATTACCATGCTTAATATTAATTAAAGAGATAAAGGATTTAAGTATTTATTCCAAAAATATTTCTAGCTCCTTATAATACCCTAATATGACTGGATCAATCATGAATTTATAGAAACCAATTTGTACTCATTTATACTTAAGCTCTTGGAGCAATACATTCCACAGCCTATTTGACACTGTATATAAGGACATTTTCTTAAATTCTTCTATCTAGGGCCTTATGGTATTCATGTAATATTCTGGAAATTGGCGAAACTGTCCATGAAGATAAATAATAAATGTTAAAAAAAATACTTTAGTGAAAGATCACCAAATGTTCACTAATGAATTGTCTATGCCCTGTGAGTCTTCCAGAATATTTTTTAACCTCACCTCAAATATTCTCAGACATGAATTGAAAGAATTTAATCTATAAAAGCCTGCTTTAACAAACTTCAGATAATACCATGGATTTTTCCAACACTTTATAACACAACCAAATTAAAAGACCATTCTGGGCCACTGTACAGTATTCAAATGTGAAAAATAGTAAGATCATAGATACATCACATACTTCTTTAGAAGATGAATGAAAATACAGTAAAAGTTGAGCAGAGTAAATAAAAATTTTGCTGCCTCACAATATCCAAGTTATCTGTCTGCACATGTTTCAAAATCTGTAAGATTGTTTTCTGTGAAGTTTCATTAGATATGTTTTATCTATTTCATATATTTAAATATGCTAGAATGAAAGGCTTTCAAAAATTCTAGACTTTAGGATGAAATTATTATCACCATTATCATCACCTAAGAGAAAATTAGATTATGATAAGGAAGGGAAGGTTAAGATAACACAATAAAAATAAAATATAGCAAGAACGAAATAAGTCTCCTAAATTACATAAGCTATGAGTACATATACTGGGAACAGGATAACTGCATTTCAAGGGTTAGCACTGAATCTGTTTTGCTCCATGAAAGGTTGTTTATGACAATCAATATTGTCACTCATTTTTGATGATCTTTTGTGTCCTCTGTGCCTCACATTAAATGCATCAACATGTTTGATTTTTAATTTAGCCTTGTTAAAGTAATTTAGTTCAACCTTCACTGAGGAAATGGTGTTATTTGCAATGACAGTGGATGCTATTCTACCTCTCAGGGCAAATGGACTGTCAGCCTTATTGTCAAGTGTTGAGTTGACATAGTCAAGAAGCTAATGAAGAGGGAGGACAGTTGGTCTCCAACTTTTAACAGTCAGGTGGAAGGGATTTATTGGTTTTTAGTTTAGTTTTGTTTTTTTCTCATCTATCACATATTTTTGATTCTATGAAAGTCTCCACTCTTCTCCTCATCACTTAGGGTAGACATCTCAGTCATTTTTGATTCTTCTACCTTCTATACCACCTATCCCAAATCATATTTCATGCCTAATTCAAAATTCTGCTGTCTTACAACTGTGTAGTTTCAGTGGCGTTAGAATTGATCCCCACACCTTTAGTTTTTATGTCAGAAAAGCCACCAAATGTATTACTGTTATGTTAATCATTGAAAAGCCTCACGTCTTTATTTAATGGGTACAATATCTGTTATTCGGGTGACAGAAGCCCTAAGTGCCATGACTTCACTACTACACAATCTATGCATGTTAACAAAATTGCACTTGTACCTCATAAATTTATACAAGTTAAAAAAGGTTTATTTCTAACCATGTATCGTCCAAAATTTGAGTGTCTTACATGACCTACAAACTGTCTAAAATTCTTTGCCTAGTAGTTAAAGTTTTTGTTATTTGCCTGAGTATTTTAGTTGCCCTTGCAGTTATCAACACATCCCTTACGCAGGCTAGTCTCTCCCTGTCTCTTCATTCCATCACTTTGCCCAGAATGTCATCCGCATTCATTGTAACTCTGCTCCCAGCCATCTCGGGACAGACCTCCAAGACAGTTCTCCACTCTGACTTCTATCACCCATGTCACCCTGTTTGAAACCCAATGGGAGTTCTGTTTCTTTACCACTAGTTTAGTCTTGTATACATGTCCTTGAATTATTAATTACATCTTGAGCTATTGGGTGGCAGGAACTTTACTTCCTCCTAAGCTATGTACATAGGCACTTGGGACTTACTACATATATTATTTCATTCCCATTGGCCATTGAAAACATAGGATACGCAGAAGAAAATAATTCCCTATGCTAGAAGAATCAATCCATATTTTGTAGTAAAGGACAGAGTTCTGTGTATGCATGCATGTACTATTCTATAAAGCTAATTTAAAAATTCAAATAATTTCAGGGACCTCTAAATATTGCTAGAATTACTCATTTAATTATTTATTGCCTAACATTCCTCTCCCAACTAAAATATGAATATTCCACATGAGAACTTGGTTCTCCTGTTTATCACTACATCCTTAGCCTCTAGAAGAGAATCCAGCATCTAGTAAATATTAAATAAATATCTGTTGAATGAATGAATGTATTGCCAGTACCTAGCAGAGTGCATAGTATTTAATAAGCAATCAAGAAACATGGATTAAATGAATAAAATAATAAATTGCAAACATTAAGGAACAACATAGTACAGCCAATATTAGCAATGTCTGGGAATATTTTAAATACCATTCTAGAGGCCACTTAGCACTATTACTATAAAATTTGGAGATAACATTTGCCTCAAAATGCTGCTTCCTGTGGAACAAAGACCCAAGCATTAATAGAGCATGTGAAGACATAGGTCTAGATCCCACCCCAGCTATCCCAGGATAACATGGCTGGCCATCATCTTCATCAGACCAACTCCCTCTAGATGGGGTTCAAAGTAATCAGTTGTGTTGAAAGAGAGGAAAAGGAGGGAAGGTGAGTACAATCTTAGGAGGTCAGTGCAGGAGATTCAGAGTACAGGGGAGCAGAAAAGACCTATTATACAATATAAGAAAAGGCAGGATGAAAGTACCATTAAGTGTACTAAAATATAAAACATTGCTTTCCCTACAATCTCTCTTGACCTGTCATGGTGCATTTTATTTGCTATTTAAGGTCACACTCTCTTGGCTGGAGAGTATGTGCCTGGATAATGCAGATGCTCACAGGTGCCCAGGAAACCCACTTGCAACTAGCTATGCATGAGGCCCACTGCTGCGAGGAGCCCTTCCTGCCAGCTACCTTACACATGCGTTGGGCCTGGCCAGCGCTGGAAAGCCAATCTTCCCTTCCCTTGGCCACTACCCAACACAGAGTGGGCAGGCATCGTTCCTAGAGACTGTAACCTCCGTTCCTGGACACACTAGGTTCCTGGACCCAGGAGAGTTCCTGGGTCACCACTGTTGAATTGTCTGGGCATTGCTGTCACCATTTCCTACCCTGGGATACACCTGGGTGTCCACTATTGACCCCAACCCAGCCCGTGTCCTTGTCTGGGCTTGTCAAAGGTCAAAGTGGAATGGAGAAATGAGGGTCACAACCCTATGGCCACCCCAGACAGAAGGCATCAACAGTCATGGGGCAGGGGCAAAAAGGGGGCTGTTGGCATTGGTCAGGGCACTAAGGAGCAGAGAGCTGAGAGCTGACCAGAGACCCATCCCAAGAAGGTAGATCTCACGTGAGCCAGGTTCCAAGTCCCTGACATATACTCTATTGTTCCATCTAATATCACTTACAAAATATAAATTCAAAGATAAAATCCTTAAGAATTTCAAGACTGGAGGGGAGAACACTAAACACCAACAGGGTGAAGCTTCTTTGTGTGACCGTACTGGTCACAGGCCCATGAAGCCAGCCTGAGGGCGCATGTCCAAAAGGAAATCAAGCTGGGGACCTGGTCTTAAAAATCCTGACAGACCAATGAGGAGTGGGGGCCCATTCTAGTGATGTATCCAACTGTATCCAACTGCCACTGTCTAATCTCTGTGTAGACCTATAACATAGTGTGCTGTGGTTTCTGTTGCAGATGAATTTACTGTAGTTTCTATAAGCCAGTGATTATAAAAGAAAAGGAAAAGTAGTTGGAAAGATAGCAAAATATTTCATCCAGAGATTCAAAATAAAAATAGGAAAATGAAAGACAAGAGAAGAGCAAAGACAAGAGTCTTCACTGAGAAAGGTAATACAGTACTTATTTGTATCACGGTTTTCTGAGTTTACAAAGAATGTCATATTTTGTTTAGATCAATATAACTACCACAAATAGATAAATAATATGATGTGAAGCTACTTATAGCATGGGAAGTTTCTAAAATGAGGAGAAGTTCATAACATTTGTTGAGCTCAGTCTACGCCTTGGGAACTTAACAAACATTATATTTGGTTCTCACACACATAATCTAAGGCAGACATTTATCTTCATTTTTCAAATAAAAATATAGAGCAGTTATTCTAGCTGGTCAAGGGCATGTAACTAATAAGTAAAATGGCAAGAGAGGAGGAAGGGCAGAATGAAATGGATTTGGGACTTAACATATTTTCTACAATGAGCACATAAAACTTGCATAGCCAGAAAAATATAATAAAAAATGGAGAATGAATGATAATCATCTATTCCTACTGGGGAAGTTAGGTTTATGAAGAAACAAAGAAGGTAATATTTAAAGTCATCCATTAGATGTATATTATTCATTATTTTTTGTTTTCCTCACAAGTCTCAGAAAATAGTATTTTGGGAAGAAAATAAATCTCTTTTATACTAACATGCTTTCACCTTATACAGCTATATATGCAGAATGAGAGTATTGCCCATAGCAGGAAGTAAAGGTAGAGCTGATTATAAAGTTTTTTTGCAAGTGTGTTCCATACACATATTTTAACAAACATTCTAAAAAACTCAGAGAGTTCTGAAAGTGTTTCAGTTTATAATTTACCTTTATTTTTATATTTCCCAAGGAATATTTTCCATTTTCAAATGTATAGTTAATATTCTTTAGGCCCCTGAGTTTTTCTACCTAGAGTTATTTAGAGATCTGTAGTGTGTGTATGGGTATATGTGTGCTTTCTAATGCAGGAATGTTTACTTTAATAATCATTATCAAATTGAGAATTTTTTAATTTAATTTTTTAAAAGAAAACAAATTCATTTTGAAAAGTTTCTCCTAAGTTACTCCTCTGAAGTGATACCATATTAGTTCAATTAAAGCAAAATTGGTTGAAGATGGTATTAGAAATTTGTCTGAGCTGAAATACCAAGTCATAAAAATCTATTGAAGCCATTCTATTTAGTTTCAAAATACTTACAAATCAATAGTTTGCTTAAAATTCCAAATTGAGGATTTTAAGTCAGAGTCAATTTTTGTAAATAAAATCTTATTGTATTTTCCAAAATCCTAAAAAGAAAATTTACTCAAAAATATTTTAAGGATTCTTACTGGAACAAATGATCAAAACATTTAATCTCACAGAAGACATATTAACATATTTTAAAAATCCCAATTCTAAAATGAAAAGTTAAATCTCTATGACTAAATGAATGTCAAATTTTAATCATTTCACTTTTATTATCAATACCATAGGATAATAGTCTTCATATTAGTGAGAAAAAAGTGAATCATAGTCAGTACACTAATATTTATCTGTAACATCCTTGATTAAGTCTGGGGATGTTTTCCACTTTGTTGTTACCATTTTGTTAGAAATAGTGCTATCTGGGTCCAATATCAATTCTAAAAGCATTAATTTGATTCATTTGTTAGGCATGATGATAAAAAAGACATATAAGAAACTAGAGTTGTGTTCATTTAACAGTTGTTAATTATGACCCCTATAATTTAATATCTGAGTAATATTGAATGATAGTTCTAAGCCAACTGTCTGTTGTCTTTTACTCAAAACATATCATCAGGGTTCCTGAATAAATAGCCACAATATAAAGGGAATCCCTTTGGCAGAAATGAAGAAATAAAGTACAGGAAGGATTAACCTCCAGCCTCCTATGCTTTTATCTCTAGCATGCCTCAAAACCAAAGAGATACTACCTAACCATTAAAAAAGATTAAAGGTGTTAATTAGACTAAGAGATAGAAACCTATCACCCTTATGTCAGGCAGACCAGGCTAAATCTTCTAATGGATTAACACACACACACACACACACACACACACACAGTAAATTTGTCTCTACTGAAATCCCGTTGAGGACTGTCTCATATGTATATTTCTGAACAAACAATTTTTGTTTAAATCTATTAAAAATTTTGGACAGTAGTTTTACAAGTAGAATGATTACCACTATTCCAATGAAAATTGTTTTAACATTCAACACTAAAATATAACCAGAGGGGGCTTAAGACAGTAACCAAATTTTAAAACAATGAAATTGAGAATTGCCGATTCTCACTTCTCCTCCAATTGACTTCATTATTAAGTTAATATCAGATTATGTAGATATTCTTTTAGTTTTCTTTCAGGAGGAACAGATTATAGTTAGTCATGTATAAAAACTATATGACATTTCAAGATGAATTTGAAGTATTCCAATGTTAGTTGTCAGAAGAAGGGAAAATAATCATCCAAGATAATTATGTATAAGTCATTTTATTTCTCTTTACATTTTATTGTTTTAAAATTAATACATTTCCATTATTAAAATATAAAGGAACACCCACACATGAATTTTATATCACATACAATATGTTTATAACGTATATATATTTATAAGCATAAATATGTATACATGTATAAACATACATGTATATTATTACATTCATGTATGTATACATTAATATATCCTTGTGTATGTATGTGTGTTTTTATACATACACACTCACAGTCATGTGCTGTATAACAACATTTCTGTCAGTGGTGGGCCACATATATGACTGTGGTCCCATAAGATTATAATGGAGTTGAAAAATTCCTGTGGCCTAGTGAGGTGTAACCACTGTAACATTGTAGCACAATGAATTACGCACGTGTTGGTGGTAATGCTGGTGTAAACAAACCTACTTCATTTCCAGTTGTATAAAAGTACAGCGGTACATAATACCTAATAATGATAATAAATGACTATGTTGTTGGTTTATGTATTTACTATACTTTTAATCATTACTTTAGAGTGCACTTTTACTACTTATAAAAAACAGTTAACTGTAAAGCAGCCTCAGGCAGGTCCATTAGGAGGTGTTCCGAAAGAATGCATTGCTATCATAGGAAATGATAGCTCTATGTGTGTTATTGCTCCTGAAGACCTTCCAGTGGGATCAGATGTGGAAGTGGAAGACAGTGATATTGATGATCCTGATCTGATATGGGCCTAAGCTAATGTGTGTGTTCATGTCTTAGTTTTTAACACAACAATTTTTAAAGTGAAAGAAAATTAAAAATATTAAAAATAGAAAAAAGCTGATAGAATAAGGATATAAAGAAAGGCAATATTTTTGTACAATTGTAAAATGTATTTGTGTTTTGAGCCATTATTACAAAAGAGTAAAAATATTTGAAAGTTTTATAATGTAAAAAAGTTAATAATGTAAAAAGTTACAGCAAGCTAAGGTTAATTAATTACTGAAGGAAATTTTTTTTTATAAATTTAGTATAGCCTAAGTATATAGTGTTTATAAAGTCTACAGTAGTGTACAGTAATGTCCTAGGCCTTCACATTCACTCATTATTCACTCACTGACTCACCCAGAGCAACTTGCAGTCCTCCAGGCTCTGTTCATGGTAAGTTCCCATACAGGTGTACCATTTTTAATATTCTATATCACATTTTTACTGTACCTTTTTCATGTTAAAATATATTTAAATACACAAATACTAATGATTTTGTTACAATTTTCTATGGTATTCAGTACAGTAACATGCAATACAGGTTTGTAGCCTAGGAGCATGTATTCAAGGTGTACAGTAGGCTATACCATCTACATTTGTGTAAGTACGCTCTATGATTTTCACACAATGACAGTTACCTAGTGACATATTTCTCAAAATGTATCCCCATTGTTAAAAATGCATAACTGGGTATACACACAAATGTGTTTCAGATGCTATTATATGAAGATGTTCTCTCTTCTCTCTGTCTCTCAAATAGTAGATATTTTTATTTCATCATATGTTAGAGATGGTATGAAAGATGAGGAGACTAGAAATCAATATGAAATAATCAAAATGTTATATGAAATCACAACATTTAAACATTTTTAAGGCAACTGCTACAAGAAACATTGAAAACATTATTTTAAAAGAACACTTTGATCATATAATAAGAAAGAATAAAAGATCCAAGTAACAATTTTATATGAAGATGCTACACTACAAGAGCTACTCTGTTGCTGCTCTTCCCTCTGTCCCCCTAGGGTCTAAGTTGAATCTGCAACCATGCTGCCACTGCCATACACCCTACCAGCTGGGGCCTGAGTTGTGGTTGGGTTCCATCATCCCCAGGGCCACACTGTCACTGAGACATTCCCCCAGTAACCAGCAGGAAGGGCTTTCTGCTGCACCCTGTCATTCCTGGGCCCATGCCACTGCTGTGTCTTATTTTCCCAGGACCAAGCCATTATGGCATGCCCCAGAGACCCAGACCCCACCTTTGTGGGTAATATGTCCACCACAGAACTAATGCTAAGAGGTATCTCCTTGGCTAGACCTTCCCTAAGTAGAGAAAAAGGAGTACAGAAAGACCCCTATAGCCATCACTACTGAAGATCCCAAAAGCCCTAGCCACTAATGCCACTGCAAAAACATTCAGCCTTGACTGTCAAGCATCTCTGCAGTCTTAACAGATATTGAACTCAGCTGATGGAGCTGTATGGAGACCACACTGTTGTGTCCTGTCTAGAACCACAGATGCTGTACCCAACCTGGATGGTGCCCTCATGGCCACCCACCAGTGAAAGTCTTTGTCCACTGAATCCAGTTCAAAAGGGCTGGAAGAGATGACTTTTATCTCAAATACACAGATATAAATGCAAGACAATTAGAAACATAACAATAAAGACAAAAAGCAAGAGAAACAATACTCCCTCCCAAAGAAACACAATAATGTTCCAGTAAGTGACCTCAAAGAAATGTAGACCTACAAGTTACCTGATAAAGTATACAAAATAATTATTTTAAGGAGGCTCAGCAAGATACAAAAGCATACAGACAGACAGCTAAATGAACTCAGAAAAACAAACATCAACAGAATGAGAAGTTCAATAAAGAGATAGAAATCATAAAAAAGAACCAAACAAATTCTAGAGCTGAAGAAAACACAATGACTGAAAGAAAAAATGCAACTGAAAGCATTAAAAGCAGATTTGATCAAGCGAAGAAAGAAGCTGCAACCCCAAAGACAGATCTTTTGAAATTATTCCGAGGAAACAATAAGATAAGAATAAAAAAGAGTTAACAAAGCCTACAGGACATATGGGACACCATCAGGTAAACCAATATACATATTAAAGGTATCCAAGAAGAAGGGAGAGAGAATCAGAAAACTTATTTAAAGAAATAATGGCTAAAGACTTCCCAAATCTTGGGAGAGATATAGATATACAGAACCATGAAACTCAAATGTCCTCAAACAGATTCAATCCCTAGGGGACTTCACTGAGACACATTATAATCATATTGTGAAAAGTTGAAGACAAAGAGAATTTTGAGAGCAGCAAGATAAAAATGACTTATCACATACAAGGAAGCATCCATAAATCTATCAGTAGATTTCTCAAAAGAAACGTGGCAGGCCAGGGGAGCATGAGATGATATATTCAAAGGGCTAAAAAGAAAAGAAGAAGGAAAAAAACCCTGCCAACAGAATACTCTATATAGCAAAGTTGTCATTCAGTGATGAATGAGAAATAAAGACTTTCCCAGACAAACAAAAGTTGAGAAAGTTCATTACCACTAACCCTGCCTTAGAAGAAATACTAAAGGGAGTTCTTTAATCTTAAATTAAAGGATACTAATTAGTAATATAAAAACATACAAAAGTATAAAGTACACTATTAGTGGTAAATATATAGTCAAATTCACAATACTCTAATACTAAAATGGTGATGTGTAAATCATTTTAAGGACAGTATAAAGGTTAAAAGACAGAAAGCATTAAAAATAGCTATAGCTACAATATTTGGTTAATTTATACACAATGTAAAATATGTAAATTGGATAGCAATAACATTACATGTGTGGGGAAGAAAAAATATGCTGAAAGGTAAAAGTATAGAAAATTTGTATTGTCATATTACTGGAAAAAAATGCAAGCTTTAAAAAATAGAGATATCAAATGTCCTTATAATGATGTATGTTAGATGATCTAACTAATATAAAGCACAAGAAAATATGATTTAGATACTAATTTGATTAATATTACTAGAAATAGTTTTTAAAACATTAAATCATTTCCCTTATTTTAACTCAAATGATCACAGAATTTTTGCCCAATTATTTTAAATAGTTATTTGCTGGAATATCAGGGTATAGCACATTCAACAAGGTTACAAATGAATTATAATTTCTGTAAGATGAAAAATAGTACCTTGACTTTGAAAAATTTCTTAGCTTATCAATTTACACGTTTAAAACATCAGGTCAACATTGGGTGCAGAATTCAGCCCATCAATTTACTAGCAAAGATTAAAGACCTTGATGAATAGAATCTTTATACTGTGTAATTGCAGAAATACACTGATAGCAAGATTCTGCAGAACTTTAGGGTGCATACTCAACCTAACCAACAATGGTGCTGATCACTTGAAACCGATGAATCAGGAGACTTTGTCCCATTTAAACTCACTTTTTTACCATGAGCCCTTTGACTATTTCAAGGGCTAATGCTCAATTGGTCAGGCTTTCAAGCTAGTTTGAAATAATAAATAAAAAAGAACAGGTGCTTTCATTTTAGTATGCTTCTATCACTTAGGAAGAACCCCAGCTGATCCACAGAAAATATACTTGGGTTTCTCTTCTCTCTTTTAGTTGTCCCTGATTCTTGTATCCAATCCTGATATTGTACATGAAAATAAGAGCCAAATAGTATTCACAGTGATTATAGACATCCTGATTTTCATAACAAGGGAGGAAAAATAAAATACGCAATGCCCAATAAATCTCAGGGGTCTGTTGAGTAGTTTGTTTAACTTTGACAACAACACACAACTGGCAGCATTTTGTTTTGTGTATGTGAAAAAACAGTACAGCTCTTTTCAGCAACAGATAGAAGATATTTTTTAACGTAATATTCTCCTCTGGTGATTGCCCCCCACTTAGCAACCAAACTGCTTGAAAGAGCAGTTTCCATTCACTACCTTTATGCCCTCATTTTCCATTTCTCAGCTCTGACATTTTGGCTTCCACCTCTTCACCTTCAATAGGTTTTTTCTCAGAAGCTCATATTTGTCAGGCACGTTCATGACATTTGTCAATTAATCCAATGATTTCTTTTAATCTTTACGTAAACTGGAATATGACATCTCTGTAGCGATATAGCTGCCATGGTCTAAATGTCTCTGCCTCCCCAAATTTATACGCTGAGATCCTAATCCCCAAGATCATGGTATTAGGAAGTGCACCTTTTGAGAGTCGATTAGGTTATGAGGGCAGAGCCCTCATAAATGGGATCAGTGCGATTACAAAAGAGGCACCAGAGAGTTGTCTTGCCTCTTCCACCATGTAAGGACACAGTGAAAAGTCACCCTTCTATGAGTCAGAAAGTGGACCTCCTTCACCAAACACTGAATCACTAGGCATACAACCTGCCAACACCTTGATCTTGGACTTCCCAGCTTCCAGAACTGTAAGAAATAAATTTCTGCTGTTTATAAGCCACTTAGTAAATGGTATTTTGTTACAGCAGCCAAAACAGACTAGGACAATAACATTATTGGTTACTTTTTTGGTTTTGTTTTTGGTTTTTTTTGTGGTTTTTTTTTTTTTTTTTTTTTTTTTTGAGGCAAAGTCTTGCTCTGTTGCCTGGGCTAGAGTGCTGTGACATCAGCTTAGCTCACAGCAACCTCAGACTCTGGGCTCAAGCAATCCTCCTGCTTCAGCCTCCCGAGTAGCTGGAACTACAGGAGAGTGCCACCATGCCCAGCTAATTTTTTCTACTTTTAGCTGCCTGACTAATGTTTTTTTTCTATTTTTTAGTAGAGATGGGGTCTTGCTCTTGCTCAGGCTGGTCTCAAACTGCTGACCTCATGCTATCCTCCCACCTCAGACTCCCAGAGTGCTAGGATTATAGGCATGAGCCACCACACCCAGCCAGGTTACTTCTTAAAACATTAATTTTCCTTAGCATCTGGATAACCAAGTAGGTTTTTCTCTTACCTTTCTAGCTGTTTCTTCCAAGTTTTCTCTTTTGAACACATTGTCTTCTGCTCGTTCATTAAAAAGTTAGTGTCTGCAACATTCTGCCCTTGAATCTGATCCTATCTATATCTTCTCTTTCCTCCTTTCTCTCTCTTTCTCTGTCTCTTTCCATTCTCCCTGGTTGATCTTATCCTTTTTCATGAATTTAATTATCTATGTATACATGAATAACACTATATATAGTCCAAGTCTTACCCACAGCAAATTCACATATTTCATGATTAACTAGGCATCCCCGTGTGAATTTGCCACATTCAAGCCCAACTCAGCATATTTCAATCAAAACTGATCTTTCCCTCCAAAAATCTCTTCTTCCAATACATCACTCATTGTGAATTGCTCTACCATTTGTTGAGTTACATAAAACAAAAATGAAGGAATCATGTTTTACTCTTTGCTCTCCCTCTGAAATCATTCAACTATTAATGTTGATTAACTCTTCTTTAATATTCCACTTTTGTCTATTAGCTACCTTTACTCAGGTCATCAGTATCTTTCACATGCAATTTTGCAAGAATTTCCAGCTTTCTAACTATTCTCTGTGGCAGCCAGAGTGAGGTTTCTAAACTTCAAAACAGTTCATGTCATCCTTCTTTCTAAAACTCTATAATAGTTTCATATTTTGGGGAATAAAATTCCTTAGTTCTCAGTACTCCAGACCTGATATAGCTCCCTCTTAAAATCCAGACCAACTTTCTCAATCCCATTCAGATTCAAGGGCAAAATTCTCATCCTATGTCCTACTAATCCTTACTTTTTAAATTAATTAATTAGTTTATTTATTTATTATAGAGGCAGGGTCTTGCTATGTTGCTCATGCTGGCCTCAAACTCCTGGGGTCAAGCAATCCCCCTCAGCCTCCTGAGTAACTGGAACTACTCTCACATACTGTCTTATGTTTAAATTTAGACATCAACTGTGTCAATAAATCTCCCCTAAAACCTCAGCCTAGATAAAGGACTACATTTTGTCCCATATTGGCCCAAGATTATCACATAAAATCCTAGTTGCCTCTCCAGTAGAACACAGCCATCTAAGGCAAAGATTGTACACTGTGCCTTGATGCCTAGCACATGGTAAGTATTCAATCAATATTTAATGACTTATTGGTTGTCCAATGATAGCTGTAGTGGAGCAATAGTTTGTTTCATACATGGATGTCAGGTAAGATGGTATTCATTCAAAAAGATGTCCTTTTCTGCAGAGTTCTTTTTGTTGAATATTTGAATTTAAATGTTGGCACAACCTGTCAAATGACAGAAACTTGGCAATGATATAAGCTGCCTCAATTGAGACATATTATTTAGTATGAGCACCAACATTTAGAAAATTGAAATCTCTTTTAGAAATCTTTTAATTAGGTAGTCTTTTTTTGTTTACATATGATATTGCACATCCTGTCACTAATAGAAATTAACTTGGATTTCATTTGGAATGCACACTGATAATTATTCTTACTTCCCAGATAAATGCAGCAAAGGATAGCAAGGAAGAAGTTTCACTTTAAAATTGAAGTTGGTGTAACTCCAAAAACCCTGAACATTCATTACAGACCCATAAGCTCTGTCATTTCTAAAGACTACAGCCAGGATTGAGTGCCTTGTCAGCTATTTTTTCCAGTCATGGTAAACTGTCACCTAACCTACAATTTTATCTTGTTCTAATTCTAGGGCATCTTAAGCATTCATGGATAAACTCTGAGTATTTTATAAAGCCCATAAAATTGTTTTCCAAAATTGTGTGAATATGTGAACATTTATCTTGGACAGGGACTAAACTATTTATTGGGCTTCTAAATGGAGTCATAATGCCAAACAAATGAATAGCCACTGGTAATCACTTTATAAATCAAATAAAAAATTATACCCAATTAAATATTTCCATATATGAAGAGATTATCTTTGGGGGAAAGAAATAGGCATTTGTCAGATCATTTAAAATGGTTACAATCAGATAAAATAGTTGTATTTTAATTTATTTCCTGGCAGGTCAAATTATAATCTATAAATAATGGAAATAAGGGAAGTACCTTTGGGATTTTAATATTTAAATGCAGGTGAAGGCCACAGAAATGACTTTTCCATATAGAGCATTTAGAGTCCTATTTTATTAGAACCAAAGTACTTCTAGAATACTGCAAGAGTGCTTCCACTAGCCCCTTAAGGGTAGCTTTCTAGTACTTTCTCTATATAGTACCTTAACTATTTTTCACCTCCTCTGCTGATAAATGTATCTTTCATATTTTCTTCATTAGTTTTCCATTCCTCTCTGTCTTTGCAGACCTAATATTCCATTTATCTGTATGATCTAAGGCTTTTTGATTGAGTTAGAGTCTACTTAGGATCGAGAATGAAAACAAAAAGAATTGATTTCGAATAAAAAAACAAAAACCTCTCCTGAAATACTTTATTTGAAAACACAGATTAGAATCTGCTATAACAGGCCATGCTTCCAATCTTAGAACGTTTCCTACACTGAAGAGAAAATGGCATAGATCAGCTAAAATTTCCAGAATATCAAAATCTTCTTAAAAGGGAAATGTCATTTTAAATGATATTTTAAATAAATCTAATAAATATTTTATTATTTTTAATACTTTTATTAGCATATTAGAATATTCTTTGTTAGAATTTCTTTTTTTATTCAAGCAAATGCATAGAGAGGACTTTTCAATAAAATTATATTCTACACATGATAGTGTTTGGTGGCTTTTTAGTTAGTAAGGGTCTAACATTATTTTGGTTGGTATTTCAAACAACAGTTTGGCAACACCTCAGCAAATATCAAAAAGTTAAGAGTTTTAAGATAAAAGATGACAGTAACTATATGCACCCTTTAGTTAGAGACAGTTTTCATTTTTCTAATCCCATACTGAATGACTATCTCAGAACTCCAGTGTGAAACCATGAAAAGTCCTGGAAAGCTGCCTTTGGACTTCCTCACGGTTTTCACTAACTTTTACATAGATAGCTTTGATCTTGTCCCTGAACTCCAATGAGATGTTTTGCACTGCCCTTCTGAGTGCTATGGTATAACTCTGATTCTAAGTCTAAGAAAGAAAAAGGAAAAAAAAGAAAGAAAAGAACCCACTGAGAATATGGTAGGCTTTGAGAAGAACTGAGAGGAAGGAAAAACGAACACAAAAATATAGAAAAAAATAAGGTCACCATGGTCTGGGACTGATCTTGAAGTTAGTAAACCTAAGTTAGAGCTCAGTATGTCTCCTGTAGAGAAGACCCATTTTGCGCTATATCTTTCTGCTTAACTTGGCAACAAGGTTCGCATCGGTGATTGCTTTGGACTTATCCTCTATAAATACTAATTAACTTTTCCTGCTGGAATTATTGTGTTACTTTTGTGAAGACCCTGTGAAAAATTATAGATCACTTACACATAAATACAAGATTAGACTCCATACATAACAGAAATCAAAAGTCTGGAATGATTAAACAAGGATATTGATTGATATAGCTGTTATTTAAGCTCCTAGAACATCATGAAAACTTAAAAAATGTGGCACGAACGCTCCTAAAGGAAGGTTTTTAAAGAAACATTAAATCTTATTTATGATGCTCTAATAAACCACATTAGCCTGAAATCAAGAGTTAAATGGATTGTTTTGGATGTAAAAATTATTCATTCCTGAAAATAAAGAATAAGGTTCTGAAATTAATGAATCTGCTCTAAGCAGCAAGCAGGCTACATGTGGATGACAGAAGAGGGGACTAGGGATTGATTATGCATCAGATTATGCACCATAGACACTCTGGGCAGTCAGATGATGAGACCCCTAGATATGTCACTTTTAAATATGCAGGGCAATAAGGAAGGCTCACATGCTCACACATTCACACAAACATACAGACATACAGGTTACTTTGAAAGATCCAGAGTGTGTTGACCTTCATACAGTGCCAGGTCCTTCAAATATTGATTCACTTTAATCTTTCCTTACTGAAATGAAATATATACTCCATGTTACACTGAGGTCTGGGCTGAGGATGCACTTCTGTAAATTGAAATAATAAATTAAATACATTTTCTTTTAGTTACCATTGGATATAAAGGCGGCTACTTTCCAGTGGAAGAAGATGTTAACTCTCTGTGTAGCTTTGCACTTCTTTCTTGAGCTGAAAAAGGCTTTAGGATATTTGAAAAACATTAACTACATTCTTCAGTTCTTAGTACTTGAAACCGTTTATCTAGAGTTTGCTAATTCTCCTACATAAATTATGGCTTGTCATTTTAGCTCATGATCCATGAAACCATTGTGCCCATCGAAAGAATGAAGAGAAAATGGGGAAGCAGAAAAATCCATTTTACTGCCAACTTCTACCAACACCTAAACAGAGCCTAATGCAAAGAGAAGAAACACTAATATGCATATTCTAGGGCTTTAAGCAAACAAAATCTTTTTTTAAACCCTGTTTTTCTCTTTCAGTTATAGGGAATTAATGTTTTGTTTAGCTATTAATGAGAGATTAAAGATGATTTCATACTCTAAATAATTTTAATTTTCTTTATTTAAAACCACCAATGAAGGTTGTCTTTTGCCCTTCTTTTCTACTCATGTAATTAAAGACTCAGAGAGAGAAGGAAGGAATGTAATTGAGGCCATCAGCTCCCAAATGCAGTGCTTAGATCAGGGCGGATCCATGTTTTTTGCTGGCCCATATAAAACTGAGAAAAATAAAAATTATGTCCTGAGCTTTTTTCTTAGAGTTAAATTTATTAATATTAAGAGAATCAGCTCTATTATGAGATTACGTCTATTCTAGTAGTATTCTGTGAAGAGATTGTTACATTGACAAAATGGTAATGGTGGATGGAATTTTGTATTTATCTTGATTTAAAACACTAAGAATATTGAAAATTAAAAAAGTTCTTTTTTATATTCAGCCAAACGTGCTTCAAACTATAGCTACTCATTTAATTCTTTTCTCTGGAGCCAAAACAAAAAAGTAATTTTATTTCATAAGAAACTGACCAAATAAAAACAAAGATAATTTTCCACAAAGCCTTCTCCAGGTTAAACTTGTCTAGCTTCCTCAATCATTTCCCCAACTGCATTGTGCACTAACAATTTTCCAAAGTGCATTACTCGGAAATAAACACGTTACTCCAAATGTGGTCTGACCAGTACAGTTACACCATGACCTTTTTGATGATACATATTTGTTAATGCAGACCATAGTTACCTACCATTAATAGTTTAAGGGAGGTCTACACCTGCTCTCCTAAACTTCCACTTAAGTTTCATAACCTTCCTTTGGAGAACAGCTTTTCAGTGATATTTCTTGAACATGAGGACAACACTCAGTTCAGTTCAATAAAAATTAATTCAACACTAAACACTGTGTGTGTTAGAAGTAGCCCTTGGACACCAGGAGAAAGATTTTTAAACAATTTTAATCAGTGTTTTCAGTGCCATGACAGAGATATACCCCAGGAGCTTCATAGCAGTTGAGGGACAGTAGGAACTGGATGGATACTCACGGCAAATAAAGAAATATGATTTTCACCTCCTTTGTTCCCAAATAGCCCACAGAGTTTCTCATTTTTATAAACCGTAGTGAAAGAAAAAGGAGACATGATGTGAAGAAATAAGCACTCTATAATTGACCACCTAACTGGATTTTGTCAAGTAATGTGTAACCCATGGCCATTTTAAACCAGGACCAAATATTCTTAATTCATTCATCTCTTTCACATTGATGATATCATACTACTTACATTTCTTTCTCACTGTGTCCAGAAAGTTTGGAAGTTTGTAAATGAATTTTAAAATAATCAGAACCTACATATGTCTCTCACATGTGTATTTATTGACATTTATAAAGCTCTGTCTCTATATATATTTACTAATTTGTATAGTTGTCTAGACTTGCTTTGGTGGATTTTATTACAATCCCTTAGAAAAGTAGGTCCACATTATGGAATTCTACAATAAAAAATTCATAGGGAGCTGCAGAACATAGGCAGTTTGGGACATTTGTCTACAAAGCTGTCTTTGATCTTTATGAAATTCACTGAAGTTATCCTTACTTTTCTCATTTGCCACAGCTCTATACAATTTCTGTCTTGGATCAACTATTTTGAACTACTGCTGGATTTTGGCCTCCTGTCATAATATAAATTTTCTCAATTTTTTTCTCCTGAAATTTAAGAAAGGAGTATCAAACCAAAGATTTTCTTAAATGCAGTATACTTAAGTCTTGGCAGTGAGTGCCACTTGAATTCACATTGAGGTTTTCTTCTGAGCACCTCAAAGTCTATACAAATCACAGATGACCTCAGAATATGGCTGGAAGAAGGAGGAGGCTGGGCATAGTCAGTGCAGTGGTCATGGCCATTCCAAGCCCAACTGAGAGCTCAGATGATTTTCACCGGGCTTCAGGAAAAAGACACAAAATAAAGCGTTAAGGCACACCTACATTAATTATATTCACATGATGAAGAATAATCTTAATTTACTCAGTTTCAGACAGAGGCAAATTAAAATGTGCCTGGCCTCTAAAATACCAACACTAAATTACAGAAATCTTTTTGATCTTTCTTTGATAGTAAGTTTTAAAATAATAGAACCCAGACCTGCTCTGCATCCTTATCACCCCATCCTCCCCCAAATCACGTCAGTTGCATTCAATTGCCAAGATCTTCTAGTATAGATGACATCTATTACTTTTATTCTTTTTAAACTAAATATTTTTTAATTGATTCTTTCGCTTTCTTCTGGGATATGTTGAAAATACATTTTGAGTGATGTATATACTGACTGTGATTCCATTTACAGCAAAACAATGAAAGCAGTTGGTGTTGTGATGGTGTTAATATATTCATGCAATACATTGTTAGACATATGGGGATCCAGGTTTTTTCTGTGCTTGTGGAATTTAAAAGGAAACTTCTAGACATGCATTTTACGTACATAAAATATAGTGTTCAAATAGGGACAATGTATGAGAACATCAGTACTTGTCAGCTATGTGCTGTCAGCAAAGATGAGTTTTCAGTGCATGGTATTTTAGACTTCATTATATTGTCCCATGGAGCGTTCCAAAAAAAGTACCAGGTGAAAAATCAGGAGCATTCAAATGAAATGATACTCAAGGGGGTGAAGAGTGTTTTTTTCCCCTCAAATTGTCTCTATTGACAGAGTTGACATCACGTTGCCATTGAACTATGACAAGGTGATTATTTTTAAAAACCAAAATACAGTGCATAATACATTTTAGCCTGAAGCTAAAAGTTAAGTGTGAATATTCATTCATTTTTGCTCTTCCCTCAAAAAAAAAAAAAGTGGCCAGAGTAGCAAATAAAGTATTAAGGTCTATCAATTACATGGAGGTAATGAATAATGTTTAAGTGAAATAATTTTTAACACATGAGAAAATTTTCTTCATCTTGACACTGAGATTTTGTTGAAGGGGAGAGAAATTACAATTTTATATTTACAGTATCCTGAATATCAACATATCATGAAAAAAATAACAAATTTAAATATAATAAAATATATTGTCTCCACAAACAGAACACACACACTCTCACACAAAATTGACAAAGATAAGTGCACCCTGTCAGCAGATACATGCTACATGGCCAGAAATTTGTGCAAAGAATGTTAGACCAATCTTAAATTAAGTTTAAGGGCTGGCTCTGTAATGTCCTCCCATAAATAGAATGGACATAGTGTCCCTTTGTTTCGATTCTGCAGTTGGCCAGAGTTACAGCCACTGGCATGACTTGACCAAAGTCAGTCAATAATTCAGTGGACAAGCTCACCCGCTCCTACCTACACTGTAATGGGTTACGCATCAAGCCTGGTTTTCTAGTCTGGATAGAGTTTTAAATGCAAAGGCCCTTTTCAAGAAGAACTAATTCAGAAGGTTGATCTGGTCAAAGCTTTGTGAATTAGGCCCACAGAGACCTACTGAATTTTTTTTATCTGGAATTTGTGCTTAGCCTAGTATCTTACTTTTAAAAAAGTACCTGTGTATTTAATAACATTTCCATTCAAGCCTACAGGAAGGAGCCCACAGATCTTGGGTAATACAATTTCTGGTCATATATCCTTTTCAGTTTTATTCACTTGAGTTAAATCAAGCAAAATTCACTTCCTTTTAAATGTTGGCAGGGAAAAATAAAGTCAGATAGACAATAAGGGATTCTTTACCACAATCCAGATAACAAAATCATCGTATCAGGTACCATTTGCAAAATTCTGCCTTTAAGTGTCAAGATACAGTACATCTTTTCTCATGGACCCTCCAAATATCAACCCTGATTGTCTCATATTCAGTCATAGGACAGTGACTCTGCTTTTATGGTCAATCTTCCTTTCACTTCTGATATTAGTCACAGAAATGAGCTTTAAGAAATTGTTTTACTTTCATGAGGAGTAAAAGTTACAACAAAGTTCTCACCTTTATGTGAATAGGTTGAAGTGAGTTAAGCAATTCTCTCTTTGTTTTTTGGTTAACACTACTGATTTTAATATAATATTTTAAATAAAATATCAGAAACAAAACAAAAACAATAAAATCTACTTTGATTCAATATGAAAGTTCACAAATTTAAGTGATATTTATTAACTCTTTCATGGTGTTTTCCAAATTTCATTTCTACAGGATTCCTTTATCTTCTTATAATACCACCTAAAAGAAATTGGCTGGCTCTATGTAGTTTCATATAACCCAGAAGGAAGAAAAAAGTCAACATTTAGAATGCCAGTTACTATAGGCAAATGTATTGTAAGATTTTATTTATTTAATCTTCATTAAATTCAAGTTTATTTAAATAATATCAGAATTAGGTTAAAGTTTCTCTTTTCTTTCCTTTTTGACAACTATCTTTAAGGCTGAAATAAGATTCGAGAAAAGTCTTAAATGATTCAAGAGGTTATAACAAATTTTAAGAATTTGTATATTATACAATTACAAACATTTAACGTAATAGAAACAGCCAATGTTGTGATATTACTTAGGGTTAAGGAGAGATTAGTTTACACCACAGGTTACGTGTGCCCAACAGAGAAAAGCCAGGGCATGACCATACAGAAAAATATTGACAAATCTGACCATGTAAAAGCCAACAATCTGTGCATGGAAAAAGAAAACTAGAAATAAAATCAAAATGACAACTTGGGAAAATATGCAATGCATCTTATAGAAAGAAAGCAAATTTCCCTGTTATATAAATTGATTTTTTTCAAAATAATAAGAAAAACCACCCACCAAATAGAAAAATAGGCAAATGGTTCAACAGTGAAAAAAAAGAAAAAAAAGTTCAATTTTACTCATAACTAGAGAAATGGAAATTAAAACTGTGCTAAGATAATATTTTTTGCCTACCAGTTTGATGAAGATGAAGAATTTGATAACATACTGTATTGGTAAAGAGACAGAAGACAAATAGATTCTCTTTTACTTGAATGAAGTAAGTGCAAATTAATAAAACTCAAATGAATACAATTTGATAAAATCTACCAAAATTTAAAGCTCACATCCTTTGACCTAGCATTTCCTAGTTATTAGGAATGTACCCTACAGATAAATTTGATCACATTCAAATAACATGTATATTCATGACGGAATATTTTCTAATAGCAAAGTGGAAGCAACCTAAGTACTTATCAGCTGAGGACTGATTACACATATTATATTCAGAAAACATAATACAATTGAACTACATACACAAATGAGGAAGTTTTTTTGCATATTGATATACAAAGAACTTGAAAATATATTTTTAAAGGGAATAAAGTAAGCCATGAAACTATGTATAACCTGCCACCTCTTATGTTATAAAAGGGGGAAGAATAGGCACCTATGTTTTCTTGTAAATACTTGTGGATGGATACAAAATAAAAGACTAACATAGATGCCCTTGGGGAGGGGAACTGCGTAAACTGGGGAGGGACAGAGTAGAGACTGCTTGGACAGTCCATTACATTATAAGATACCATTTAGATGCACAAATTAAGGAATTCATAAGAGAATAAAGGGTTTATCTAAGTTTTAAATCCACCAACAAACTAAAAAACTCAGGACCTGTTCATTCTAAAGTAAATAGTACATGGCGTTCTCAAGAGACAAAGTCCTCACAGTAGTGTTTAACTGTAGCCTTACATAGTTAAACACAGAGGTGTCATCAGCTAGCCTGTGAATCATCTAGATAACCTTCATATCATCATGTGCTCATGAAAAGATCCCACATGAAAAGGCAGACAAGGTTGTCAGTAAACTACATAAAATTAACATAAAGATTACATTACTGATTCAGCATTAATAAAGAATAAGCACATTTATTACCTGGAGTAAAATTGTGGACTTTACTAATATATCTGCATTTCCTTGTTAAGACATCCTTGTGTAAAAATGTCAAACAATTTCAAAATGGCCACCTGAGTACAATTTGGGATAGAAAACAAAGCAAATCTAGCTAGTTTATAGGGAACAAACTAATTAGGTTGCTATCATTAGCACAGACCTTCAAACAAGTAAGTTAATTTAACTCCAAATTACACAGGAAAATTGGGAGTCATGTTGACCATTTTGTAGGACAAAGTACAAATGAATATTCTGGAAATTCATAAATCTGCCTTAAAGAGGACTAAAATGCAAGTCAAGCTTTATCACTCAGTGTGTCTAAGAACAAAAAATCATTGTTTCTTTCTATATCTTTGTACAATGAAGATAAGTACTGCTGTATATACTTTTCAAAAACAGTCTTTTTAAAGTAATCCTGAGGGAGAAAAAAAGCTACAGGCATAACATTACCCTACTTCAAAATATACTACAAAGCTATAGTAACCAAAACAGCCCAGTACTGCATAAAAAACAGACACATAGATCAATGGAACAGAATGGAAAACACAGAAATAAATCCATGCATTAATAACCAACCCATTTTCAAAAATGGTACTGAAATTGCACAATGGAAAAAGGACAAGTCTCTTCAATAAATGGTGCTGGGAAAACAAGATATCCACATGCAGAAGAATGAAACTAGACTCCCATATCTCACAGTATACAAAAATCAAATCAAAATGGAATAAAGAATTGAATCCATGATCTGAAACTATAAAACTAGTATAAGAAAACATTGGAGAAATGCTCCAGGACATTGGTCTGGGCAAAGATTTCTTGAGTACAACCTCAAAAGCACAGGCAATCAAAGCAGAAACTAAAAAATGTGATTACATCAACCTAAAAAACTTATGAATAGCAAATAAAACTATAAATAAAGTGAAGAGACAACCCACAGAATGGGAGAAAATATTTGCAAACTATCCCTCAGAGAAGGGATTAAGAACCAGAATATATAAGGAGCTCAAAGAAATCAATAACAAAAAACCAAATAATCCAATTAAAAATGGGCAAAGGATCTGAGTAGACATCTCTCAAAAGAAGACATACAGAAGGCCAACAGGTATTTGAAAAAAATGTTCAACATCATTAATCACCAGAGAAATGCAAATCAAAAGCACAATGAAATATCATCTCACCTCAATTAAAATGGCAGGTAATAACAAATGTTGGCAAGGATGTGGAGAAAAGGGAACACTTGTATACTGTTGGTGCAACCACTATTGGGAACAGTATGGAGATTCCTGAAAAAACTAAAACTAGAAGTACCTAGCCCCCACGCCAGCCCAGCAGAGATGAGTAAGTAGGTCTAATGGGAAGAAGAAAGACAAGAATTGGACATTAGAGTTATGGAGTCCATTGGTCTAACTTATGAGGAGTTTACCCATCCATTTGGAAACTTAGGAGAATTTAATTTAGTTTAATTAAGAGAACTTCCTGGGGCTCTTAAGTAATTATATTTAAGTCTCTTCTATAGTTAAAATTATAAGCAAGAAACTTTTTCTGCACCACTACCTCCCCAAGTGGCTGCCACTTTATCCGGATAATCCCATCAAGTAAGCCTCCCCAAGGAGTACCATTCACTAGCCATCATTTCTGCTACTGCTTTGCCATTCTGCACCCCACAGGATATGATTTCTTCTCCCAACACTGCAATAATTCTCTCTTTCAGTCCATGAAATCCATTCATTCTAGTATTCATTGAGTGCCAACTACAACATGCTAGACACTGTTAAAAATATAGCGGTGAAAAAAACTAAGTTCCTTCCCTCAAGCTTACAGTGAGAGTGACAGGAAATGGAAAATAATTAAATAAATACAGAGAGTGTGAGGTAGTACAAAATACTATAGAACAAAATCAAGCCAGAGTAAGGGGACAGGCAGAGCCTGTTTATATACTGTAATTGGGAAGGGCCTCACAGAAAGTAAGCATCCTGACTGTGTGAAGAATACAGGAAGGAGGAGTGTATTTTAAGAAAAAACAAGAGTAATTCCCTGGGGTGGAAGAGTGCTTGGCATGCTTCAATAAGAGCAAGGAGGCCAGCTTGTGTGGTGCAGAGTAAATGAGGAGCAAAGAGGACAGCAGGGGGCAGATTGTATAGGGTTAAATCTTTTAGTTCATTAAAGGACTCTAGATTTTAAATTTACTAAGAAAAGATTAGATATTTTTGAGCAAAGGAGTGACATATTCTAACCAAAGTGTTAAAAATCCAAGGACAATGGGCAATAGAACTATTTTAAAAATGTAAATATCACTTAGCATTAAAAACATTAAATACTTAATTGTAAAATTGACCCCAAAATGCACTGAAAACTACAAAAGAGTGTTGAGTAAGATAAAAGAAAGTATTAAGTGTTGAAAGTCTAAATAAATGGAGAAGGATTTCTTTTTAAAGAAAGCCTAAATAAATGGAGAGATATATCTTGTGTGTAGATTGGAAGACAATAAAATGTCAATTCATCCCATAGTGATCTGTAAAGTTAGTGTAATTCCAATCAAAATCTCAGCAGATTCTTTATAGAAATTGAAAAGTTGACTATAAAATTCATGTGGAAATATAAAATCCTAGAATAATTAAAACGATTTTGAAAAATATAATTTGAAAGATTTCAACACTTAAAATTATGAAGTCAATGCAGAATTGGTATAAGTGGAGACAAATAGATCAATAGAACAAAATAGAAAGTTCAGAAATAGACTTACATATGTAGGATTTCAAGGCAATGGGGAAAGAGTTAATCATTTCAACAAATCATACCGGAATAACTGGTATGAAAAGTCCGATAAAATCAAACCCTACCTCACACCATACACAAAGTTATACTCAAAATGGATCATAGAACTAAATATAAACTTGAAGAATTAAATATTCTACAAAAGGAGAAAATCTTTGCAACCTTACCACAAGCAAGGATTTCTTCAACAGAACACACACACACGCACACAGACAGACACACAAAACACTAACTACAAAGGGAACAAATGGTAAATTGGAGGCTCTGCTCTTCAAAGGACACTAGTAAGAAAATACAAAGGCAAAACACAGAGTGGGATAAAATATTGACAATACATATTACATATTTAATGTACAAGTTGTGTGTATCTAACAAATGCTTTTTTTTAAAGTAACAACAATTTATTATTTCTCATGAGGCTATGAGTCCACTGAACTCAATTGGCCAGTTTTTTTGCTCTATTTGGTATTGGCAGTGGTCATCGGTATGGCTGCATTTGTTTGTGAATGGAACTGGGGCTGGAAGCTGACAAATACTTTGCATCCAGACCATATAGAGAACACAACTCAATAAGAAGAAGATAAAATTCAATAAAAAATAAGCAATAATAGTAGATACTTCACAAGAGACACAAATGGCAAATAAGCCCATGAAAAAGAGTTCAACATCACTAATCATTAGGGGAAAAGAACAGTGGTATTATCACTACATTACCGCTAGAACACCTAAAATTTAAAAAATTTACAATACCAAGAGCTGCTGATGGTGTGAAATGACTGGAACTCTCTGATTGAAAAATTTGCTTGTTGAAATTTACAATCTTATAGCCTCTCTAAAAAACTGATGGTTTCTTATGTTAAACATACACTTATAATATGACTCAACAAAATTACATCTCTATGTATAACATTTACCCAAGAGAAGGAAAAACACAACAAAGCAGCTAAAACAAGAATGTTCCCCAAACCTTTCTTAGTTACAGCCATATAGTGGAAACCCAAATGTCCAAATTGTGACATATTCATAAAAAAGGATGCTAATCAGCAATATGAAAGAACAAACTAATAGAGAAATAGCATGGATGAATCTGAAAAGTAAGGTGAATGAAAGAACTTTGGCACAAAAGTATAGTAGTCCCCCTGATCCGCTGGGATGTGTTCCCAGATCCCTAGTGGGTACCTGAAACTGTGGATAGTACTGAACCCTATAGTACAGTCATGTGCATGATATTTTAGCGCATAATGCACCTCATATACAATGGTTGTCCCATAATATTATCATAGAGCTGAAAAACTGTTGCCTTGCAATGTTGTAGCCATCATAACCTCACAGTGCAACGCATTACTCACCTGTTTGTGGTGATGCTGATGTAAAACAACCCACTGCTCTGCCGGTCATGTAAAAGTACAGCCCATACAATTATGTACAGCACATAATACTTTATAATGGAAATAAATGGCTATGTTACTGGTTTACATATTTACTGTATCATACTTTTTGTCATTATTTTAGAGTATACTCCTACTCATAAAAGGAAAAAAGTTAACTGCTGGACAGGCCTAGGCAGTTCCTTCAGGAGGAATTCTTGGAGAAAGCATTGCTATCACAGGAGATGACAGCTCTGTCCATGTTATTTCTCCTGAAGACCTTCCAGTGGGATCAGATGTGGAAGTAGAGGACAGTGATATTGATGATCCTGACAGTGTATAGTCCTATGCCAATGTGTGTGTGTATGTCTTAGTTTTTAACAAAAAAGTTTATAAATTAAAAAATAGTTAGAAATATTAAGAATAGAAAAAAGCTTATAGAATAAGGATATAAAGAAAGAAAATATTTTTGTACAGCTGTACAATGTGTTTGTGTTTTGAAATATTATTACAAAAAAGTAAAAATGTTTAAAAATTAAAAAGTTTATAATGTAAAAAGTTACAGTAAACTGAGGTTAATTTGCTATTGAAGAAAGAATGTTTTTATAAATTTAGTGTAACCTAGGTGTATAGTGTTTATAGTCTACAATAGAGTACAGTAATGTCCTAGGCCTTCACATGCACTTACCACTCATGGACTCACCCAGAGCAACTTTTAGTCCTCCAAGCTCCATTTATAGTAAGTGCCCTATATAGGTGTACCATTTTTTTATCTTTTATATGGTATTTTTACTGTACCTTTTTTACATTTAGATATGCTTAAATACATAAACACTTATCATTGTTTTACAATTACCTACAGTATTCAGTACAGTAACATGTCGTACAAGTTTGTAACCTAGGAGCAATAGGCTATACCATACAGCCTAGGTGTATAGTGGTCTATACCATCTAGGTTTGCATAAGGACACTCTGTGATGTTTGGACAAGGACAAAATCACCCAATGACACATTACTCAGAACATATCCCCCTTGCTAAGCAACATGTTACTGAATATATCAATACTATGTTTTTTTCTACACATATATACTTATGATAAAATTTAATTTACAAACTTGATACAGTAAAGGATTAACAACTAATAATAAAATAGAACAATTATAACAATATACTGTAATAAAAGTTATGTAAATATTGTTCATCTCTCTCTCTCTCAAAATATTTTCAGACTGTGGTTGACTGTGGGTTACTGAAACCACAGGAAGCAAAACCACAGATAAAGGGGGTACAGTGGGCCTTCTGTATGCATGGGATTCACATCTGCACATACAACCAATGGTGGATGAAACATATTCAGAATAAAACCCAAAACAATAAAAAGTAATAATACAATAATAAAAATAATACAAATAAAATACAATATAATAAATATATAGCATTTATATTATATTAGGTATTATAAGTAATCTGGAGATGATTTAAAATAAATGGAAGTTCCCTTCTAAAGGGACTAGAAAGAAATTTATATATATGAGAGAATGTGCATATGTTACATACAAATATTAATATAAGGGATGTGAGTGACCATGGATTTTGGTATCTACAGGGGTCCTGGAGCCAATCCTCCATGGAATTGAGGGATGAGTGTATATATATTATATGATTTCATTTATATGAAATTCTAAAGTAGGTAATACTAATCTATAAGGGTGGAAATCAGATTGCCAGTACCTGGAAGTAGGCATGGGGGGTGGAAAACTGCCTAAGAAGGAGCACCAGGGGCATGAACAAAGTTTTTGGGGGGGGTGATGAAATGTTCTGTATGTTGACTGGTATGGTGGTTACATGGGTAAAAATATTAGTCAGAGCTCATCAAACTATTCACTTTAAATGGGTGCATTAAGTTTATTGTAAGTGAATTATAGCACAATAACATTTATTAAAAGAATCCCATGGATATTTTATTAATGCTTTAATCATATGAAATGATTAGATACAATCTTATTTAAGACTGAAAAAAGTTTTCACATAGAAGAAAATGTGAATTTAATTTATAGCCTTGTGTAATAATACATAAATTAGTGAGTTTAGAAAAGAATGCTATTATTTTAAAGCCTTATATTTAGTTCAAAACTTTTACTAAGTTTTAAAAAAATAATAATTGTGAGTGGTTCCTCCAGGGAAATTTTACATCAGTTTTATACTTCTTCATGTCAATGAATTGAATCCACTGAGTCCCTAAGCAGCTAACTGCATCAACAGAAAAGGGTTAAATTAGGAATTTCCTCCTCTGTCTGGACATTCAAAAACATCACTCTGTCTTTGTAACTTCTACCTTGTGATGAGGCAAGTCTACATAATTCACCACATAAATAGAAGTAAAAATAAAGACTATATGATCCTCTTAATAGACATAGAAAAAGCATTCGACAGAATTCAACACCCTTTTATGATAAGAATGCTTAACAAAATAGGCATAGATGGGACTTACGTAAAAATGATAAAAGCTATAGATGACAAACCCACAGCAAACATCATACTGAACAGGGAAAAATTGAAAGCATTCCTACTCAGAACTAGAACCAGACAAGGTTGCCGTCTATCACCACTTATATTCAACATAGTGCTGGAAGTCCTAGCCAGAGCAATTGAACTAGAGATGGAAATCAAGGGCTTCCAAATGGGTGCAGAAGAGGTCAAATTATCGCTCTTTGCTGATGATATGATCTCATATCTAGAAAACCCCAAAGATTCTTCCATGAGATTACTGGAATTGATAAAAATTCAGCAAACTCTCAGGTTACAAAATCAATGTATGTAAGTCAGTAAGATTTCTATATGCCAACAACAGTCAAACTGAGAACCAAATCAAAGACTCAATGCTCTTCACAATAGCAACAAAGAAAATAAAATACCTAAGAACATATTAACTAAGGGAGGTGAAAGACTTCTATAGGGAGAACTATGAAACACTGAGGAAGGAAATGGCAGAGGATGTAAACAGGTGGAAAACCATACCATGCTCATGGATCAACATTGTTAAACTGTCTATATTACCCGAAGTGATCTACAGATTCAATGCAATCACTATTAAAATACAAACATCACTTTTGGCAGATCTATAGAAAATAATTCTATGCTTCATATGGAACCACAGAAGACCCCGTATAGCAAAAGCAATCTTAAGCAAAAAGAACAAATTGGGAGGCATCAATTTACCAGACTTCAAACTATACTACAAGGCTATAGTAACTAAAATAGCATGGTACTGGTACAAAAACAGAGACATAGACCACTGGAACAGAAGTGAGACCCCAGATAAAAAACCATCCTCATATAGCCATGTAATCTTTGACAAAGCAGACAAAACCATACAATGGGGAAAAGAATCCTTATCCAATAAATGGTGCTGGGAAAACTGGATAACCACATGTAGAAGACTGAAACAGGATCCACACCTCTCACTTCTCACAAAAATCAACTCACATTGGATAACAGACTTAAACCTAAGGCATGAAACTGTAAGAATTCTGGAAGAAAATGTTGGAAAAATTCTTACAGACATTGGCCTAGGGAAAGAATTTATGAAGAAGACTCCAGTGACAATCACAGCAATAACAAAAATAAATTAACGAGACCTGATCAAATTAGAAAGCTTCTGCAGAGCCAAGGAAACTATCATTAGAGCAAACAGACAACCTACATAATGGGAGAAAATATTCCCATGGCACATATCTGATAAAGGCCTGATAACTAGAATCTATATATAACTTAGGAAAATCAGCAAGAAAAAAATCAAAAAAACCCATTAAAAAGTGGGCAAAGGACATGAACAGAAACTTTTCAAAAGAAGACAGAATAATGGCCAACAAACATATGAAAAAATGCTCAACATCTCTAGTCATCAGGGAAATGCAAATCAAAACTACAATGAGATATCATTTAACTCCAGTGAAAATGGTTTTTATCAAAAAGACCAAAAACAATAAATGTCGATGTGGATTCGGAGAGATAGGAACACTCATACACTGCTGGTGGGACTGCAAACTAGTACAACTACTATGGAAAGTAATATGGAGATACCTCAAAGAGCTAAAAGTGGAATTACAATTTGATCCATCAATCCCATTACTGGGCATCTACCAAAGGAAATAAAAGGCATTCTATAAAAAGACATCTGCACTCAAATGTTTATAGCAGCACAATTCACAATTGCAAAGATGTGGAAACAACCCAAGTGCCCATCAATACATGAGTGGATTAATAATATGTGGTATATGTATACCATGGAGTTCTACTCAGCCACAAAAAACAATGGTGATCTAGCACCTCTTATATTATCCTGGATAGAGCTGGAGCCCATTTTACTAAGTGAAGTATCACAAGAACAGAAAAACAAGCACCACATGTACTCACCATCACATTAGTATTAATTGATTAACACTTTGTGCACATATAGTAATAACATTCATAGGGTGTCAGGCAGGTGAGAGGAGGGAGGAGGGGACAGTATATTCACACCTTATGGATGTGGTGCACATTGTCTGGGGGCTGGACATACTTGAAGCTCTGAATCAAGTGGGGCAAAGGTAATATATGTAATCTAAACATTTATACCCCTGTAATATGCTGAAATAAAATAAATTAAAAAAAAATTAAAATAAAGAGGAAAAAAAGACTTTATGACCAATGTATTTTAAAATGGTAGGGCAATTTTAAAAAGTATCCCATAGCATGATGTCTGAATAAAAATAAGTAAAATTTAATTGAAGTTTCTACACCAACAAGCTAATATTAGCTTATTTTTGTGGTCTTATATACTGCAAATATCTAACTTAATTTAGAATATAGGTTTCAGTTTCAAAACGACAGCATTCAATCAAGCTGGCTTTATTCTTCCCCAATAGAAAACCAAAAACAAATACACAGCACTTAGATTATCACCAGTAATATTTCATATTTCAAATATGAAGATGAAACAGTTCCTGGGGCCACAGATCAGTAAAAATCTCAGAGCAGATAGTTAGAGAATCAAATTTCCACATCTGCAATGCCATCTCCCTCTTCTGTCTGGCACTAAGCATGCCGAAAGTTTTCCTCTAACTCTTGGTTTCTACACTGGAAAAAGTGAGAACAAGGTGGACAGCCAGTTTCCTCACCATCATGAGTTCCCTGGCAGGAAACTTAATCTATAAGGATAGAAATCAGATCACTGGAACTTTGGAGTGGATTTTGAGGAGCTGGTGGGAGTCCAGTCCCTGTCTTATACCAAGGAAAGCATCATGAGTGTCTAAAGGGAAAAATATGCCTGAGGACAGGGAGAGACAAATGAGGGAGAAGGGACTACCATGCTCAGCCTTGGAAACTCATCCAAAGGAGATGTCAAATCAAGTGGTTGTTCAGCAGTATCACACTGTAGAAGGTTTGTTCCATAGGTCCCCTTGGCATTAGCCTCTAGCCAGCAGTCCCACACTGCTGGGATAATGCCTCTGGGACCTCCCTCATTCAGGAAGGGCAGTGCTTCAATCATTTTTTAGAGCCAAGGCAAACTCAAGCTTAAGGCATCACATAAAGCCACAAAGGATGCAGCAATCTAGCATTAAAGAACCTCTAAGCAAATATGTGAAATAAAAACTAAAACAAGCCAGACAAAGAAGACTGGAATAAATAACTAATCCTTCAGTGAAAAGACACAGATATGCATCCACAAGAAACAACAGCAAACAAGGAATCACAACCTCTCTAAGTGAACAAAGCAAGGAACCAGTGGCTGACTCTATGAGAGAGCAAAATATGAGCTCTGTAACCAAGAATTAAAAATAGCCATTTAAGATAATACAAAAAAGCAATTCAGAAATTTATCAGAGAAATTTAACAAAGATTGAAGTAATAATTTAAAAATTCAACAGAAATATTGAAACTAAGAAATACATTTACTAAACTGAAAAATTCATTAGAGGCTCTCCACTCCAGAATGGATCAAGCAGATAAAAGAATCAATGAGCTTGAATATAGCCTATTTGAAAATATACATTCACAGGAGAAAACAGAAAAAAGAATGAAAAGAAAAAATGACCACCTACAAGATACAGAAAATTACCTCAAAAGACCAAATATAAAAATATTGGTGTTCAAGAGGGAGTTGAACACGAGCAAGGGGTAGAAAGCTTATTCAGAGAATTAATAACAGAAAATTTTCTAAAACTCGAGAAAGATATCAATATCTAGGTACAAGAAGTTTAGAGAACACCAAACAGATTCAACCCAAATAAGGCTACCCTAAGGCATATAATAATCAAACGCTCAAACGTCAAGGACAAAGAGAGGATCCTAAAAGCAGCAAGAGAAAAGAAGCAAATAACATATAAAGGAGCATGAATTCATCTGCTCAACAAAAATCACGCAGGCCAGGAGAAAGTGGAACATTTTCAAAGTGGTGAAAGAAAAAAAACTTTCATACAAGAATATGGTATCCATCAAAGTTATCCTTCAAATAAGGAGGGATAAAGAGCCTTTCTTAGAGAAATAAAGCTGAGAGAATTCACCACCATCAGACCCATCTTACAAGAAACGCTAAAGGAAACTCTTCAATCTGAAAGAAAAAACACTAACATTCAAAAAAAATTAATAGATATAAAACCCACTGATAAAATTAAGTACATGAACAAACTCAGAATAATCTAATTCTGAAATTGTGGTATGCAATCCATTCATAATTCTAGTATGAAGTGCACAAGACAAATCTATCAAAAACAATAATAGATATAGGATCCTGTTAAGAGATAGATAATATAAAGTTATGTAAACTGAGAGAACTAAAAGTCAAAATGCAGGAAGGATGGAGCTAATTTTTTTTGTTTTTGTTTTGTTTGTTTCTATTCTTTTATTTTTGATCTAAGGTAAGATATCATCTCTTTAAAATAATTTTTATATCTATAAGATGGTTTTTGTAAGCCTCATGGTAACCACAATGCAAAATCTTATAATAAATTCACTAAGGATAAAAAGCAAAAATTCAAACGTACTATCAGAGAAAATCACTTAATTACCAAGGAGGACAATAAGAAAGGAAGAGAGGAGTTATAAAACAACCAGAAAACAGGCAACAAAATGGCAGTTCCAACCTATCAATAATAACACTGAATGTAAACACACTCAGTTTTCTAATTATAAAGTGTTGAATGGCTGAAAAAATAAAGAAACAAGACCCAACTCTTTGTGGCCCACAATAAACCCACTTCACCTGTAATCACATGCATAGACTAAAAAGTAAAGGCATGCAAAAAGATATTCCACACAATTGGAAATAAAAAAAGAAGCTATGCTTATATCAGATAAAATAGATTATGAATTAAAGATTATAAAAAAATACAAATAATGTCACTAAATGATGATAAAGGGGACAATTAATAAAGACGATATAATAATTATAAATATCTATGCACCCAATCCTGTAGCTCCCAAATATATAAGGCAAATATTAATAGACCTAAGGAAAGAAATAGACTGCAGTTCAATAATAGTAGGGGACTTTAATATCCTGCTCTCACATTCTCAGTAATGGACAGCTCATCCAGACAGAAAATCAACAAAGACACATCAGAGTTAAACTACACACTAGACCTAAGAGGCTTAAATGATATTTGCATAACATTTCACCCAACTGCTGCAGAATATATACTGTTTTAATCAGTATATGGAACAGTCTCCAGAATAATCATATGTTAGGCCACAAAACAAGTCTGAACAAATTCAATAAAATAGATGTCTTATCAAGCATCTTTTCTTGCCACAATAGAATAAAACTAGAAATCAATAACAAGAGGAACCTCGTAAATGACACAAATAAATGGAGATTAAACAACATGCTCCTAAACAGCCAATGGGTCAAGGAAAAACTTAAGAAGGAAATTTAAAAATTTTTTGAAACAAATGAAAATGTAAATAAAACATAGTCAAATGAGATAAAACAAAAGCAGTAAAAAGAAGAAAGTTTATAGCAATAAATTCCTATGATAAAAAAGCAGGAAGACTTCAAATAAAGAAATATGCACCTCAAGGAACTATAAAGCAAGAACAAACAAAACCCAAAATTAGTAGAAGAAAAGAAATAATAAAGGTCACAACAGAAATAAAGATGATTGAGATTAAAACAATAATACAGAAAATTAATGGAATGAAAAGTTGGTTTTTGAAAAGATAAGCAAAATCAACAATAATCTGAAAAGTAAATCAAGAAGAAAAAAAAATTATAATAGCCAAAAATAATATAAAATACCCAGGAATCAATATAACCAAAGAAGTAAAAGATCCATACAATGAAAACTATAAAAAACTAATGAAAAGTATCCACTGAAAGGAAAAGAAGTCATTTTATCAAAAAGATATGTTCACTCAAATGTTTATTGTAGCACAAATTACAATTGCAAAGATGTGGAATCAACACATGTGCCTACAAATTCAAGAGTGGATTAACAAAATGTGGTATATGTATACCATAGATACTAGTCAGCCATAAAAAAGTACAAATGATTGTCATAAAAAGGATGAGGTCAGAGGGAAGTTGAGGTGGGTATAAAAGGGCAATATGAGGGATCCTGTGGTGATGTGACATGGTACTATAGCTATGGCTGGGGGGAATAGGACAAAGGGCACATAGAATCTCTGTGTTATTTCTTGCAACTGCATGGGAACAACCCATTTAGAATATGGGCAAATAAATGTAAAACATTTCTTACAACTACATGTGAATCTATAATTATTTCAAAATTAATAGTTTAGTTTAAAAAAAGAAATTGAAGAAGACACAAAAAAAATGGAAAGAGATTTCATGCTCATGGATTTAATGAACTAATATTGTTAAAATGACACTGCTGCCCAAAGCAATTTATAGATTCAATTTAGTCCCTATCAAAATGCCAATGACATTATTCACAGAAATAGAAAAAACATACTAAAATTTATATGGAACCACAAAAATCCATGAGTAGCCAAAGCAATTCTGAGGAAAAAGAACAAAGCTAGAGGCATCACACCACCTGACTTCAAAATTTACTGTAGAGCTATAGTAACCAAATTGGCCTGGTACTGGCATAAAAACAATATATAAACCAATGGAACATAATAGGGAATCCAGATATAAATCCACACATTTACAGCAAACTCATCTTTAACAAAGATGCCAAGAATATACCAGAGGGAAAGGACAGTCTCTTCAATAAAGGGTGCTGGGAATACTGGATGTCCATACATAGAAGAATGAAACTAGACTCCTATCTCCCACCATATACACAAATCAAATCAAAATGGAATAAATACATAAATCTAACACCTGAAAGTATAAAACTACTACAAGAAAACATTGGGGAAATGCCCCAGTATATTGCTCTGGGCAAAGATTTTCTGTGTAAGACCACAAAAGCACAAGAATCCAAAGCAAAAGTAGACAAATGTGATTATATCAAGCTAATATGCTTCTGAATAGCAAAGTAAACAATAAACAAAGTGAAAAAACAACCCAAAGAATAGAATATATTCACAAACTACCCATCTGACAAGGGATTAAGAACCAGAATATATAAGGAGCTCAAGCCACACAATAGCAAAAAAGCAATAATCTGATTAAGAAATAAGCAAAAGATCTGAATAGGTATTTCTCAAAATAAGACATGCAAATGGCCAATAGGTACATGAATAAATGCTCAACATCACTAATCATCAGGGAAATACAAATCAAAATTACAATGTGATATTATCTTATCCCTGTTAAAATGACTTTTATCAAAGGATAGGCAATAAGAGATGCTGGCAAGGATATAGAGAAAGGAGAACCCTGATATACTCTTGGTGGGAATGTAAATTATTGCAGCCACTATGGAGAACAGTATGGAGGGTCCTCAAAAAATTAAAAATAGAACTACCATGTGATCCAGCAATTTAACTACTTTGTATATATCCAAAAGAAAGGAAATGAAAATATCAAAGAGATATCTGCATTCCAATGTTTATTGCAGCACTATTCACAATAGCCAAAATATGGAATCAACCTCGTTGTTAATAAATGGATGGATTAAAAAATGTATTAATAGTATATATACACACACACAAGAGAATATTATTTAGCCATAAAAAATAATGAAATCCCATCATTTGTAGCAACATGGATGGAACTAGAGGATATTATTTTAAGTGAAATAAGCCAAGCACAGAAAGGCAAATATTGCATGTTTTCACTCATATGTCGGAGCTAAACAAGTAGATCTCATGAAGATAGAGAGTAGATTGGTGGTTGCCAGAGTCTGGGAATGGTGTGTGGAGGGGAGATAAAGAGAAGTTGATTAATGGGTACAAATATACAGTTTGATAGAAGAAAAAAGACCTAGTGTTTGATAGCAGGGTCAGTAGGGTGACTATAGTTTACAATTATCTGTCATGCATTTCAAAATACTAGAAGAAAATAATTTAAATGTTTTAGCATAAATAAAAAATAGATATTTAAGTTGATGGATATCCCAAGTGCACTAATTTTATCATTATTAATTATATGAATATATTATATTATCACATGTATACCAAAGCTATATACATCTATTATGCAGTAATAAAAATAAATAAAATAATATATATTATATTCACTAAGTCTAGTGCCATTTTAGCTAGGTTCAGAGGCTAACATGAAAGAAATTTATTGTGTGATCTCTTATAAGAAAGACTAGACTGGGTTGATTAGGATATCAACTTGCATTCCCACAGGCACTTCTTCAAAGCACTTTCAAATTCATTCTGGCACATAGCAACCTCACACTGTGGCTGTCAACAATCTTTATATTTACTACAGATTAAATTAAAGTATCTTAAAGCCCAAAGTTTCCATAAACACAACAGTTTATCTACAGCAGCATGTAATATTTGTTTGAAATATTATTTTTAAGACACATAAAGACATTTTTACCATATAAAGTTAATTCTCAAATAACCACCGGTATCAACTTATTTAAATCTATTTCTATATACTCTTTCTGCTTTCTCAGTAGGCCTGAAAATATTGGTGTTCCTCAGCAATTTGCTCTCAGACCTCTTCATTTCCATGAGATAATTCGCACACACTTTGGGTTTTGACAACTCACTGCATGCCAATCTTTCTTGAAACTATTTCAAATGTCCTTTCCTCTTCCACTTAGGTCACCAAGGCCTGTAAATCCACCTTTGACTACTTCACAATTTAAAGTCATTTGTCTTCATTCACACTTCTACCTTATCAAGCCCTTAACATCTCCCACGTCAAATATTGCATGTGTTTCCTAATGGATGACTTTGCCCACTGTCTTTCTACTTCAGTCCATCTTAGGCAAGCAGCAGAATATTACTCCAAATATGTTAATCTGATGATGTTTGCTTCTGTTTAAAAACATATACTTCCTTCATGCCTTTAAGATTAAGCCATACTCCTTAACATCATGTTCAAATTTTTTTCACAATCAAACGTCAAACTATCTTTTGAGTCTTGAGCTCTGACACATCCTTTCTCTCATTCCCTCCATGGCTATAGACTCTACTTGCTCTTTTTTATTTTTAGTTTTTGAATTAGAAATATTCAAACTCTTAATTTGAGTTCATAGATTTTTTTTTATTATGTTTGGAAAATTATGCATACCTGTACACATATATGTAAAACAAACCTAAATATATATATATATTACATATATATTACTGCATTTGGAAAATATCACATAATAAATTTATTAAAGAGGAACATTTTCAGATTCAGCACATAACATTCAGCTTTATGTGATTTACAAAAAGATGGACCTAAAACATATTGTTATAAGACAGTCAGAAGTATAGATTAAAACAATATACTTGGCAATTACTAATCAAAAGAAAGCTCTTATGCATTTATGTACATACATCAAACAGAAGAGACTTAAATGCAAAAGAAGTTATTAGGAATAAAGAGGATCACTACTAATAGAAATAAGCCATCTGAAAGACATCAAAATGATGAATGTGTAAAAACCTCAGAAGTAAGCATACATTTTGAAAGCTTTACTCAATAGAACAAAATATCAATTAAGAGGACTTTTTTGTGTTTTTGAGATCTATTGCACAATGTGAATATAATTAATAATAGAGTATTTTACATTTTGAAATTGCTAAGAGAGTAAAGTTCAAATGTTTTCACAACAAAAACTGTCATGTATTTGAGGTGAAGGATATGTTAACTCTCTTGATTTAATTATTCCACATTGTAAACATGAATCATCACTTTACAGCCCATAAATATATACAATATAAATTGTCAATATACAATTAAAAATAAAATTTAAAAAATTGAACATTATGCAATCATTAAAATGGCATTCATTATAAGCATATAAAAATGATTTAAATGTTTACAACATTATGTTAAGAGGAAAAAAACTTTATAAATTGAGTATATATAGGATTACATTCATGTAAATTAAAGTTTATGCAAGGAAAATTTTATGTGGAAAAGAGAATTCAACTGCAGATGACTTTTTCTTTGCTTCTAACATTTCAGCATTTTTCAAATTTTATTTGTATTTATATAATGTAATTTTGTACCATTTAAGTACACTTATGTGATCAATGTTCATTGAATGTCTAGTAGACCTTGGGAAAAGAAAAATATACAACCAACTATCTTCTCAGATTACAATCTGCTCTGCTCTTTAATTTTTTCTAATCATTTCTCACTTGAAATTTTTTTTTCCTCAAGACACAGGACAAATGTTATGATGACTGTGATTCCTTTTCTTTTAACTAAAATAATTAAATGAAAGCTTTTTGTGATTTCTAAACTATTTCATATTCATTTGAGTATAATTCATATATTAATATATAATACACAAGTTATATATGTACAATTTTTGATGCACACACTTGAGTAACCCATCCTCCTATAAAGATATAGAATATTTCCCGTGTGCTACTTCCAATTAATCAATATTACAAAGAGGTAGTCAATGTTCTGATTATTTTCCTCCACAGACTAGTTTTTCTTTTTACAGAACTTTATTTAAATATGATCCTATCTTATGTACTCTCTTGCATCTACATTCTCCCTCTCAGTGTGATGGTTTTGAGATTCATCTATATTGTTACATAACAGTAGTTTCTTTTTTTATTGCTGATTGTATTTCACTGTATGAAAATACCACAATTTTCTTATCCATTCATCTGTTGCTGACCATTTGAGTTGTTTCATATTTTTTTTATTATTATGAACAAAGCTGCTATGAACATTTCTGTTCAAGCATTCTTGTAGACGTATGTTACCATTTCTTTTGTGTAATACCTAGGAGTGAAATTACTGCCACACTGTTTTCCAAAGTTGTTGAGCTATTTTACATTCCTACCAGCAATGTATGAGTTCTAGTTGCCTCACATCCTTGCTAACATTTTGTATTGTTAGTGGTTTTAATTTATCTATCCTAGAGGGTATATAGAAGATATCTCATTGTTATTATAATTTACATTTCCCTGATGACTAAATCTAATTGAGTACTTTTCTCTGTGTTCATTGGTCATTAGTACATCTTTCTTTGTTGTGCCTGCTCAAGTCCTTTTTTTTTACATCTTTTTTTTATTTCAGCATATTATAGGGGTACAAATGTTTAGGTTACGTATATTGCCCTTGCCACCCCTCCGTGCTAGTCAGAGCTTCAAGAATATCCATCCCCCAGACAGTGCACATCACACTCATTATGTATGTGTATACCCATCTCCTCCTCTCCCCTCCCATCTGCCCAATGCCCAATAAATGTTATTCCTCTATGTGCACTTAGGTGTTGATCAGTGAAACCAATTTGATGGTGAGTACATGTGCTTATTTTTCCATTCTTAGGATACTTCACTTAGTAGAATGGGTGCCAGCTCTATCCAGGAAAATACAAGAGGTGCTATATCACCATTGTTTCTTATAGCTGAATAGTACTCCATGGTATACATACCACATCTTATTAATCCACTCATGTATTGATGGGCACTTGGGTTGTTTCCACATCTTTGCGATTGTGAATTGTGCTGCTATAAACATTCGAGTGAAGATGTCTTTTTTATAGAATGTCTTTTATTCTTTTGGGTAGATGCCCAGTGATGGAATTGCTATCATGAGAGCAAATAGACAACCTACAGAATGAGAGAAAATATTCCCATCCTACCTATCCAGTAAAGGGCTGATAACTAGAATCTATTTAGAACTCAGGAAAATCAGCAAGAAAAAATCAAACAACCCTATCAAAAAGTGGGCAAAAGACATGAACAGAAACTTTTCAAAAGAAGACAGAATAATGGCCAACAAACATGAAAAAATGCTCAACATCTCTAATCATCAGGGAAATGCAAATCAAAACCACAATGAGCTATCACTTATCTCCCGTGAGAATGGCCTTTATGAAAAAGTCCCAAAGCAATAAATGTTGGCATGGATGTGGAGAGATAGGAACACTCATACATTGCTGGTGGGACTACAAACTAGTGCCACCTCTGTGGAAAGCAATATGGAGATACCTTAAAGAGATATGAGTAAATCTACCATTTTATCAAGTCCTTTTGCTCATTTAAAAAATTCTGTTGTTTGCCATTCTATAAGTCTTAGTTTTCTATATATTGTGCATATAAATCCTTTGCCAGCTATATATTCTGAGCATTTTTTATCTGCTCTTCTGCTTACTATTCATTTTCCTGATGATTTTTGATTTTAAATAATTTCAATTTACCATTTTTATATTAATGACTTTGGTATTTTATCTATGAAAGCTTTGCTTAGTCTAAGGTTATAAAGATATTTTCCTGTATTTTCATCAAAAGTAGTTCTAGGTTTTATGTTTAGATCTACAATTCATCTCAAATTAATTTTATATATCATGTGAGATAGAAATTGAAGTCTATTTTTTTCTATACTGACTTCCAGTTTTTCTAGTGCCATTTGCTAGAAAGACTTTCCTTTCCCCCACTACATACTCTTGTACCTTTGTCAGAAATCAAATGGCTCTAAATGTTTCATGTATTTCTAAACTCTACATTCTCTTCTACTGATCTATAGTTGTTGTCCTTATGTTAATCCCACATTTCTTTAATTACTATATGTGTTAGTGTCCTATTGCTGCTGTAACAAATTGCTACAAACTTAGTGACTGAAAACAACACACATTTCTTCTCTTACAGTTCTGGAGGCCAGAGTCCAAAATAGGTTTTACCAGGCTAAACTAAAGATGTTGGCCAAGCTGCCTTCCTTCTGGAGTCTGTAGAGAAGACTGTCTTCCTGCCCTTTCCAGCTTGTGAAGGCTGCCTGCATTCCTTGGCTTACGTCCCACTTCCAGCAATAGCATCACTCTGACCTATGCTGTCATCACAACTTCTCTCATTCTGATACTCATGTCTCACTCCTATATGGACCCTTGGGATTACAGTGGTTCCACCTGCATAATCCAGGATAATCTGCCATCTAAAAATCCTTAAGTTAATCACATCTGCAAAGTTCCTTTTGCCATGTAAAGTAACACATTCAGTGGTTCTGGGGATCAGAATATGTGCATTTGTCAAGGGTGGGGGCCTTATTCTACCTACCACCATCTGCTCTATTACTCTTAAAACTTCATGTCTGTCCCAATGCATATTACACTCACCACATCCCAACACCCCCAAAAGTCTCAGCCCATCACAGCAACTCAAAGTCCAAAACGTCATCTAAATCTCACCAGCTCAAAAGTCTCAAATCTTATCTAAATCAGGTATGAATGAGACTGGGTATAATCTATCATGGGAAAAAACTCCTCTCCATTACTGAATTTATGAAACTAGAAAACAAATTACCTCCTCTAGAATACAATAGTGGAACTGGCATAGGAAATTAATTATAGACATTTCCATTCAAAAGGAATAAAGTGAAAGAGAAAAAGGAGTCACCAATCCAGGTAATTTTGAAATCCAATCAGGCAAAGTAAATTCAATTTCAAGGACTACATTTATAGTTCAATCTTGGATTATGGCAATATAAATCCTGCATCTTTGTTCTTCTTTTACAAGATTGTTTTTGCTATTCATAATGTCTGACTTTCCATACAAATTTTATAGTCACAGGAAAGTCTGAGAGTTGTGTGTCTGGGGCTATGAGTGGTGACCCTTCATGGCAGCCACCACCAACACCAGCGCACATTGCTCAGGACCCAGAGGATCATTCTGCCACTGCTACTGCCATTACCTACATCACACCAATTGCCCGTGGACTTGAAAACCCACTTACCTGCCCAGTCCACTTCTACCATGAGCAGCATCTGAGCAAGACACCATAAAGCTCAAGACTCAGTCCACCTGGTCCTGCTAACACCAGGGACAGTATATGCTACCCTGGGGCCCAAGAACAGGCAGGCATACTGAGTCCACTGCTGCCACCACTGGGGCCCAAAGACTGGCTCACCAGGCATCCCATGTCCCCAGAAAATCTTCACTATAGCCCCCAATAATAACTGCACCCTAAACCACTAAGGAAATCACAGATACCACTGGCACTGTTTACAGCCAAAAAAATCATACAGAGATGACCTTACTACATGCACCAAAAATCAAACCTAAAATGCCCTATACAACCAACACCATTGATACATCTTCAGCAAGAAGTCCTTTTTTATGAAAACAAAGTCAAAAAATTGAAAGAAGTAGCTGTTACCCCAGATGCACAGATATCAATGTAAGAACACAGAAAACATGAAAAATCAAGGAAATATGACACCTCTGAAGGAACAAAATAATTCCCCAGGAACATATGCCAATCATCAAGAAATTCACAGAATCCTAGAAAAAAAAAATGAAAAATTATGATACTAAAGAAGCCCAATGAGGTGAAAGAGAATTTTGGAAAAACAATATAAATAAATCAGAAAAACAATTCAGAATATGAATTAGAAATTTACCAAAGAGATACATAACATAACAAAAGAAAAAAAACAGAAATTCTGGGACTGAAGAACTCTTGGAATGAAATACAAAATATACTTGAAAGAGTCAACAGTAGATTAAATCAAGCAGACAAAAGAATCTGAAGACAAGTCTTTTGAAACAATCCAGTCAGAAAAAAATAAATAAACGAAGCCCTTGTAATATATGGGGTAGTGTAAAACAACCAACTGTATGAATTATTGGTATCCCTGAAGGCAACAAGAGAAGACAGTGCTTGAAAATCTATTTAAAAAAATAATAGACAAAAACTTCCCTAGTCTAGCAAGAGATTTAGACACCCAGACACAGAAGGCCCAGCAATTCCCAGATACAAGCAAAAAGGTCATGTCCAGAACACATTATAGATACATCACATCAACAGAACAAAGGACAAAAACTGTATGATCACCTCAATAGATGCAGAAAAAGCATTTGACAAAATTCAACACCCTTTCATGATTAAAAACTTTCAACAAACTGGGCATAGAAGGATCATACCTGAAATAATAAAGGTCACATATGACAAAACCACAGCTAACATCACACTGAATGGAGAAAAGTTGAAGCCTTTCCCTGAATAACTGGAACAAGACAGGGATGCCCACTTTCACCACTCTTATTCAACACAGTACTGGAGGTCCTAACCAGAGCAATCATCCAAGAAAAAGAAATAAAAGGCATCCAAATTGGAAAAGAGAAAATCAAATCTCTTTTTTGATATCATCTTATATCTAGAAAAACCAAAGACTCCACCAAAAAATTCATAGACTTGATAAACAAATTCAGTAAATTTGCTGGATACAAAACAACATTAAAAAATCACTAGTGTTTCTATACACCAATAGTGAAATAACTAAAATAGAAATCAAGAAGATAGTCGCACTTATATAGCTAAAAAACAAACAAACTAGGAATAAATTTAACAAAGGAGGTGAAAGATCTCTACAAATAAAACTACAAAACACTGATGAACAAAATTGAAGAGGACACACACACACACACAAAAAAAAAAAAAAAAAATGGAAAGACTTCCCACAGCCATGAATTGTAAGAATTAAAATCATTGAAATGACCATATTGCCCAAAACAATCTACAGATTCAATGCAATTCCTATCAAAATACCAATGTTATTTTCATAAACTTAGAAAAAATATCCCCAAATTGTATGAAAACAAAAAAACAAACAAAAAAGCCTAAATGGCCAAAGCAATCCTGAGCAAAAAATAAAGATGTAGGCATCACACTACTTGACTTCAAAACATATGACAAATCTACAGTAACCAAAACAACTTGGTATTGTTGTAAAAATAGACACATAAATCAACAAAACAGAATAGAGAATACAAAAATAAATCCACATATTTACAGCCAGTTGATCTTATACAAAGCTGCCAAGAGCATACATTGGGGAATGGACACCCTTTTCAACAAATGGTGCTGAGAAAATTGGATAATTGAAAATCGAAGAATGAAACTGGACCTCTCACCATATACAAAAGTCAACTCAAGATGAATTAAAGTCTTAAACATAAGACCCAAAACTATAAAATTAGAAGAAAACCTAGAGAAAACTATTCAGGACACTGGTCTAGCCAAAGATTTTATATGGCTTCAAAACCTCAAAGCATAGGAAATAGCAAAAGTAGACAAATGGGACTATATTAAACTAAAAATCTTCTGCACAGCATAAGAAACAATCAACAGAGTGAAGAGACAACTTCCTGAATGGGAGAAAATATCTGCAAATTACTCATGATGGGGTCTAATATCCAGACTATACAAGGAACTCAAGCAGCTCAACAGTAAAATCACAAATAATCCCATTAAAAATGGGCATAGGACATGAATAGACATTTCTCAAAAGAAGATGTATAAATGGCCAACTGGTATTTGAAAAAATCTTCAACATCACTAATCATCAGAGTAGTGAAAATCAAAACCACAATGAGATATCATCTCACCCAAGTTATTATAGAATGGCTAGTAATAAAAAGACAAGCCAGGTGTGGTGGCTCACACCTGTAATCCTAGCACTTTGGGAGGCTGAGGCAGGAGAATTGCTTGAGGCCAGGAGTTTGAGACCAGCCTGGGCAACATAGCAATGCCCCCTCTCTACAAATAAAAAAAAAAATCTGAGTATGGTGGTGTGTGTCTGTAGTTTCAGCTACTTGGGAGACTGAGACAGGAGGATCACTTGAGCCCAGGACTTTGAGATTACAGTGACCTATGATGGGGCCACTATGCTACTGTACTCCAACTGGGCAAAAGAGGCAGACTCTGTCTCTCAAAAAAAAAAAAAAAAAAAAAAAGAGTCATGGATGCAGAGAAAAGGGATCTCTTATACACTGTTGGTGGGAATGTAATTTAGTGCAAAGAGTATGGTAAAAAGTATAGAGATTTATTCCAGCTTGGGTACTTAGTGATTCCTGAATTTGTCACTTAATATCTTCATGAATTTTTTAAAATTTTCAGATACTACTTTTTAAAGTATGACTTATGCCCCATTTTCATTATCTTCCCTTTCCAAAAATCCAATAAACTTATGTGGGACCTTCCTTTTCACCATGTCTGACATCTGCTTTTAAACCCATCTATTGAGTTATTATGTTTAGTTATTTTATTTCACAGTTTTATAATATCCCTTTCATTATTTCTTATAGATTATGGTTTCCTAATGAAATTTTCCATCTTGTCAACTATTTCCTTTAATATACTAATCATAGTTTTATTTAAGATTCATATTTGATAATGCCAATGTCTGGATTATAAATGGATCTTTTTCTATTGTCTCTTTATTTTTCCTTTTTTTCTTGTTTCTAGCTATATAATGTCATTTCCAAACTTTTCCCAGTTCTACCACCTAATCACTTCAGCCTGAATTCCTTCTGTTGTCTTATGCATCTCGTTGCCCAAGTGTCTTCTATGACATCCAGAGCTCTTCTCGACAGATCTAGTCACTCAAGTTCTAGTTATTTTTTGTATCTTTATGGCTGTTCTTATTATTTTTGGTAGAAGGATTGGTCTACGGCAAGATAATCCATTATAACCAGAAACAGAAGACCCTTTTGCACATTTCTAAAGTGATATTACAATAATGCAATGAACTTATTTGTTAAATTGAATTATATTTTTTATTGTATTGAGAGTTTCACAAGTTAGCAGGGACTGAGAGATTGCTCCCTGATTTCATTGTGTTTAGAATATTTAGGCCATATTCAGAAGAATGAAACAGGATCCATATCTCTCACCACTCACAAAAATTAATTCAAGATAGATAAAAAACTTAAATGTAAGGTGTGAAACGATAAGAATGCTAGAAGAAAATATTGGAAAAACTCTTCTAGATATTGGCCCAGGCAAAGAATTTATGAAGAAGGCAATCATGGCAATCACAGCAACAATAAAAATAAATAAATGTGACTTGATTAAATTAAAAAGCTTCTTCACAGTGAAGGAAATAATCAATAGAACAAATAGACAACCTACAGAATGGGAGAAAATATTTGCATGCTATATATCTGATACAGGACTAATAACCAGAATCCACAAAGACCTCAAGCAAATCAGCAAGTAAAAAACAAACAACTACATTAAAAAGTGGGCAAAAGACATGAACAGAAGCTTTTCAAAAGAAGACACAAATGGCCAATAAACATATGAAAAAATTCTCAAGGTCACTAATCATCAGGGAAATGCAAATTAAAACCACAGTGAGATATCACCTTACCTAAGTTAGAATGGCTTTTATTGAAAAGTCCAAAGACAATAGATGCTGGCATGGATACAGAGGGAAAGGAACACTTATACACTGTTGGTGGGACTACAAGTTAGTGCAACCTCTGTGGAAAACAGTACAGTAATTCCTCAAAGAGCTAAAAATAGACCTACCATTTGATCCAGCAATTCCACTACTGGGTATCTACCCAAAGGAAAAGAAGTCACTTTATCAAAAAGATACCTGCACATGAATGTTTACTGCAGCACAATTCACAATTGCAAAGATATGAAATCAACCCAAGTGCATTAACAAAATGTGGTATACGTATACTATGGAATGTTACTCAGCCATGACGAAGAATGAATTAAGGCCTTTTGCAACAATTTGGCTGGAACTGGAGACCACTATCCTAAGTGCAGTATCTAAAGAATGGAAAAACAAACACCACATGTACTTGTTATTAAACTGGAACTATCAATGAACGCATATGTACACAGAGGGAAGTAAAACTCAGTGGAAATCAAACAAGGGGGAGTGGGAAGGAAAGGATGGGCGAAAACCTACCTAAGGAATACAGTGAACACTATCTAGGTGATTGGCACACTTATAACCCTGACTCTAGCATAACAAAAGGGATCCATGGAACCAAAAACATAGTTACCCTTATAATATTTTGAATAAAGAATAATAATAATAGAAAGAATATTTAGGCACTAAAAAAACTTCTATGAAAAATATTTTTTAAAAAACAATTCCCTCATTTATTTATTAAACAAATTATTAGTGGGTGCCTAGTATGTATCCAACACTGTCATGTGCAGGGGTGGCAGGAGCAGAGTACAATTATACAATACATCACCAAACATGTGGGGCACTATTGAGTCCTGTTTGCCATTAGCTAGCTTTGTAAGGATGTGCAAGTTAAATCAGGCTTGGACAAGACTATTTCTAAACTTCCTTTCTCCTTTATAATCCCCCTGGATTAGAACATATATGAAGCCCAGGCCCGAGTTTGTCAGTGCTAAAATAATGTTCAAAATAATGCTCAGGGCCCCGGGGATTGTGGCTCACACCTGTAATCCTAGCATTCTGGGAGGCTGAGGCGGAAGGATTGCTTGAGCTCAGGAGTTGGAGACCAGCCTGAACAAGAGTGAGACCCTGTCTCTATTAAAATAATAGAAAATTAGCCAGGTGTGATTGCACGTGCCTGTAGTCCCAGCTACTCGCGAGGTTGAGGCACTAGGATTGTTTGAGCTCAGGAGTCTGAGGTTGAAGTGAGATATGATGATGCCACTGCACTCTAACCAGGGCAACAGAGCGAGATTCTGTCTTAAAGAAAAAACACACACACACACACACACACACACACACAATAGCAACAAAAACAAACACAACAAAAGCAAAAACAAAGCAAAACAAAATAATGCTCAGTTTTCAGCAAATATTATAGAATAAATTAAGGAATAATATATTTATATATGTTATTTTGTTAGTGGCTTAATTCCTATAATATGTACATATATCCATGTATATTATGTACACACATCTTATCTCTGGACTATTTAAATATATGACTTTGCCTAAGCACAAAATTTCATCTTTCTCTGTTTGTATACTTTTTTTCTCTTATTTAGACTTGTCAGTTTATGTCATCATCCTTTTTAACTACTTTTATGGGTTCTTAAATTTAATATCTGTATTTTTCAATTAACCACAAATTATCAAAAAATTTTTTATCAACTTCTAATCAGCCATTTTCAGGAAGATGAATTATGGAAACATTCTTAAAAAAATCAAGCATTTCATATAAATACTTTTTGTATAGTAAAATTTAGCATTAGTATGCTTCGTACAAAGAGTTTATTGTCAATGCATCTACATATCTTGCACAAGCAGCACTTTTTAAATAAGGCTGATTGTTAGCTTCAAAAGGACTGCCAACCACTTATATTCCAACCAGCTGCTATGAAAAAAGTAGGTATTAATGGACCTACCACACCTTCTGCCTCTTGACTCCAGTCACTGTGCTTAACTGCAGGACACCCATTAACATTAATGGGAGTTCCATGCACACATCACCTGGAGAACAGACCCCTCAATGTTTGATCATTATCTTCCTAGACAGGTAGGAATGGCATCAATCAGGTACCCAGCTTAGTTCCACAGTAGGTACTATTAAAGGCATCAGGACAATAAAAACACAGCTTCTAATGCTTTCTTTATAAAACAGTAGAAACGTGCAGAACAACCAAGGGAGAAGATTTTAAAAGCATACAGGAGTACATAGTTTTCCTGCCTATCTTTTTATAATTACAAATGACCTAAAACTGAAGCATACACACAATTTCCTTTCTAAGACAGCCATAATGGGATAATAAAGACAAGCTTCATTATATAAAATGGATTTGATTTACTATAAAGTAGCCAAATAATGAAAAGATGGTAGAGTTTACATAGAAACTGCTTGACCTCGGTTTTTTAGTTTTTTCCATTTTAACATTTTTCCACCATAGCATTTTATAAATCAAATACTTTTATGTAGTTAGAAAGAAAACAACATGAGTGATGAATGCTAGAATGTGACCTCTGTAATGTTGGAAGGAGCGTTATGAAAATAAAGACATGTTTTCAATTCTGATTTACTATACTTTTAGTGAACTGGGAACAGCAGCAAAGTGAAAAGGAAAGAATGGAAAAGGAGGTATGGGTAAGACTTGGGGTAAGAGAGCACAATTTGGCTTTGGGCTTTGTGATTTTAACTGTGTAACCCTGGATAAATTATCTTTTCGAAAATGTTTTTTTTCATTTGCAAAGCGATGCTAAAAACACCTATATTATAGACTAATTAGGAGGCTTCTAGGAGACATTGAGCATAGCACAAAGCACATAGTAAATGCTTTAAGAAAAATAACTATTACTCTATGTGTATGTATAGTTATTAACTACAAAAGGTAGCATGTATAGAACAAGCATTAGAATCAGATAGACACTAATTAGGACCCCACGTCTGCCACAAACTAAATAGTATCAAAAATGATATGATCCTGGGCAAGTTTTTTTTAATTATACCTTTTCTAAATATGTATGCATGTGTATTCATATATATATACACACACATGCATACATATGCATATATATATACACACATATACTTAAATATGTAAATATATTTAGCTATATACAATTTTGTCACCAGCTTAGCTCCAGTGTCTTACAATTTTAACTTTATATCTGAGTTCAGCAAAATGGCTCAGTTGCTAAATTTGGAACCACAATCTCAATACACAATCTTGTATAAGACTTATTTTAAGGAAGCTGAGCCAGAGCTAAGAGGCTTTAAGGCCTCATTTCTATGTACTGATCCCTGGTTCTTGCTGGACTTTTCATGTGCGCTCTCTCCCGGTAGTTCGTGGATACCTGTCATGCACTGAACTTGGAGGTTCTGTTCCCAGGGAAATCTCCACCTGCTAGGGACCTTCCTCCTCATCTTTAGCCCTCCATTTTTATATGAACGGTCAACTCTAGCTCAGTACTCACACAGAGCTCGGAGTGCTTTGTATTTGGAAATATCTGTCCTAACTGAGTCTTGCCTACTATTCTATTGTCCTACAAATTCTAGGGAGATTTTATAAAATCTAATGTTCCATAAAATATAATGAGATTTTATAACAATAGGATTGTAACTGAGCTTGTGCTGTCTCTACCCCAGAGACTAAGCAAATCCCCATGACATCATGAGGAAGACTGGCTGAGAAGTAGAGGAATGAGGACATAGGAATAGACTCACGTATTAAATGAGCGATTTGTCATTTCTAGGATCAAGTCTCAACTTGGTTACTTACCACTGCCATGTGTACACAATCGTGCAAACTTGTGTAGGGTTTTTAACCACTAGGATCCTCAGACTTTTCAGTTGTAAATTGGGAATAAAGATAATCTGTATTCAATAGGGTGTTTATGAAGATTAAATGTGAAAATGTATTTGGAAGTGGTTTTTTGAATTATAAATACAAATGCTGGTTATTATTATTATTTTTATTCTAAATAACTTTTAAATAAGGAGTGATATAAATGGCATTAAAAGTTCTATCCGCCCAAAAATGTCTCCCGCAACTGAAGTGTCCCCACGTCTAAAATTCATGTGATGAAAGTTGTTATTTTGGAACAGGCATTATAAATCAATAAAGTTCCTATAAAATGAAAATAGCTTCCCCAAAAGTTCAATTTAACTGAAGCACTAAAATATCTGTAAGTTAAATGTATTAGATTAAGTTTTGCCTATCAGGAAATAGATCACTGAGGGATAACGAATAAAGTTCTTCAAATAATGTCCTTTAGGTTTTTGTGTGAAGTCATATAGACCCAAAATTACTTCTAGTGGTAGCAAGTAGATGGCTGAGCGATGGGTGTGGGAATTTAATTTCTGGCTAAAACGCAAGGCTATTCAAGCCTGAGCTCTGGGAAAATTTATATTCTTAGTGTGAGTTTTAGTTTTCAATACTGAGCTAAATAGCTCTTATAATATAGGCTCCAAGCATTTTTAATAAACTATTAACTGAGAACACAGAGTGAAATTTTTATCCTAATCTAAAAGACTTGAATCACATTACCTCTACCCAAAGCATTGCCTCTAGCAGGAGCCCGTGGGCTCTCAATAATCAATAATCTCAATAATCACATTCCATCTTGGGTGGTTCGGTTAGACTTTGGAATAGGTTCTTAACAGATGATCCTCAAACCTCCAAAAATGTTATAGTAAGTTGCAAATGATGCCCACACAAGAACTGGCAGGTAAAAATAATGAAAGATAGGGGATGATATGAAGATATCTCTATTATTAAATTAAAATTGCTAATGAAAACAGAACTCAGAATTTCAAAAATACTATTAAACTATTTTAGCAGATGTTGGCAGCCTATTGTTTCTTTTCCAAAACTTTTTTTTCCAAGATGAGCAACACTGAAGTGAAATTTATTCATTATATATTAAAATATTAATATGTAATTCATGATACCATAATAGAAGGAATGTAGACCTCGACAGAAACCTTGGACTCTGGAGTCAGCTCACCCTATAGAAATCCTAGCTCAACTGTTAACTACCTAGGTAACCTAAACATTTCTGTGCCTCAGTTTCTTTATCTTTAAAATGGGGATAACAGTGGTATGTACCTCATGGTGTCATTGTTAGACTTAAATAAAAGACACAAAAAGGGCTCAGAATGGTATCTGATACATAGCACATATTCAATAGTTATTAATAATCATATGATACAACACACAAAAAAAGTTCATCCAAATCTGTACATATTTTTATTTCAAATCTCAAGTGGGAACAGAAAAAGGGGCCTAGTAGGGAGATAAATAATAAGCATGTAATCCAATAAGTGACCACATAATCAGTAAGAATAGCCTAACAGGGGGGCAGGGAGGTGGGGAGTGGATTAGAGAGGGTGGTCAAGGAAAGCCCAGCTGAAGCAGTAACATTTAAGCCAAGATCTCAGTAATGCATTGGGGAAAGTGTCAGGAGAAGATACAGGAGAACTCTCTTCTCAGTAGAAAAGTCTGAGGAGTTGTCCTGTCTTAGTTGGACGGGAAAATGTTTAATCAACTTTTGTGGATGTATGCATGTTTAACTTGAAAAATAAAGTGTTGCCTTAGAGAAAAAATAAGACTAAAAACCTGCACTTCCGTGTGATTTTTAACAAGTCACACATTCTTTCTCCTATGCGCATTTTCTTGTGGCTTGAGGCCAAGTTCACATCTTCCCGTGCACACCTATGGGAGTGTGGAGGACGATGTGAGTCTGGTGCAGCAAAGGAGGCCACGTTTCCCCTCCCCGCCCCCACCTCCCACCCCCACCTTCCCGCCCGCACCTTGCAACAAAAGTTGCTAATGAAGGGTGCCATTCCGCACTCTTTGCCAGAGGCCTACGGAGAGGAAATGAGGAAATAACCATCAACTTCAATATAAAAGCATGAAACACATAATATTGTATTATTACATCTAAATGATTAATTTGAATAGTATACATTCTTCTTCCTTATTCTTTTGGAAAAGTCATGTAAGCAATGTGGGCAAATAATGGCACAAGACTAAAATCATTCCAGATAGGAATACTGGACTATTTTCAGAGCATTTCCCAATGTGGATTAATAGAGGGTCAAGGTTATTTTGAAGACCCACATTATGGTATCTCTTTATCTATTTTCTTAGTTCTAATATCTTAGTTCCTCATCCTAAGACTATGACTTCTTTGAGTTTTCTTTGATAAACGTAATAGATTACTGAAGTCTTGAGGCCTGCTGAGAAGGGATCTTACCATCTTCTCATTGTGTTCCAGGAATTGTCAGGCCTAAAAGAGCATTTCTCAGTGAGAAACCCTAATATGATAATTGCATATATCACATTTGCTTAATTTGAGCTAAAAGATTATTTCATTCGGTTTTCTTGACAACATATTAAGTAGACAAGATTATTCCCATTTTATAGATGATGAAATTGAGGCTCAAAGAGGTCACACAATTTGGCCAGGTTTACAAATCTCGATAATTGCAAAAGTTTAAGTCATAAACCTGTGAAGTTAGAAGTTGTGCTTTTGTTCACGATGTGATTTCATTCAACAATAATGATTTCTTATGTCAGAATTGTGCTTTGCCATTTTCAAAGTGCTTTTACAAACATACTTTGATCTTTATAACCCTGTAAAGTAAGCCTGACAGAGTTAACTGATCTTATAGCTGAGAATACTTAGGCCCAGAGAGATTAAGCACCTGGGCATCCTACTTTGGTGCTTTGTGTTACCTAAAAGCTAGTGTTCTTTCTGTGTGCAAGATGTTTTTTTAAAGAGTACAATTGGACTGGGGTTTTAGATCTGGCCTGAGACAAAGCTTGTCTGCACCACTCTGCTAGGCCTCCCTTCTACACTGACCTCAGTTGTGTGACTTCAGGGAACCATGACACTTGTCAGAATTTCCCCCCAAAGAGTCCTCTGGACCAGGTGTTCTGTGAGCTGTTTCCAGAGTAAGGAAAAATAGTTCAATGGTCAACAAAGTTTGAAAAATTCTACATACTAAAGCTGTAGTTTTGACACTACATTTTGCTTCAATATATTAAAGATCCTGAGAAGTACTATACACAAGAAACATGTTTAAATTCATCTAAACAACACACTGCAACTTTAGCAAATTTCAGAGCAGCTTTTTAACACATTAAAGCTGATTAGTGACATGTAAAACAATGCACTATGCTCTGGATAGAGAAGGCTGAAGAGTGATAGGAAAGAAAATAAGATCACTGCAAATAAAATAAGGAATGAGCACCAGGCAGCAAGGTTCACTTTAGCAGAGATTTTAGCTCCTAAAGTCTTTTTGTCACCTGAGCACAGTTCTCCATATAGGGACAAAAAGATGAGATGACCATTTCTGGAAATAATTTTTTGACATAATTTTATGGTATTTAATATTTTATTTATTTTATTATTTTATTTTATTTTATTTTATTTTATTTTATTTTATTTTATTTTATTTTATTTTATTTTATTTTATTTTATTTTATTTTATTTTATTTTTTTGAGAAAGATTCTTACTCTGTCCCCTGGGCTAGAGTGCTGTGGCATCAGCCTAACTCACAGCAACCTCAAATTCCTGGGCTCAAGTGATCCTCCTGCCTCGGCCTCCCAAAGTGCTAGGATTACAGGCATGAGCCACTGCGCCTGGCCAATATTTTATTTAAAAAAAATGTATTACAAGGGCCACACTAGAAAATTATGGGAGAGAGCACTTAATTTAAAATGCCAATATATGAAAGTGGAATTGGCCATATCTGTAGGAAAGCCTTTGATTTCTCTTCCTTTCCTTTTCTTTCCTTCACTCCCAGTGAAGCCTCTCCCCTCTCCTTTTTTGTCCTTCTTTCCTTCCTTTCTTTTCTTTGTCTTCCTTTACATCTTCATAATATATATAGTTGCAATATAAAAACCAAACCCTCCAAATTTAGTTTATTAACCCAACCATGTGTTTATTCTCTAAAAATAATAGTAACCTGCAAAATATAACTGAACTCCATCCATATCTCAAAAAAACATAATTATAATTGTGAACCACAGGAGACTTTAGTTATTACAGGGATTTATGATGGAGGTGACAAATGAACAAAGGCAGAACATAATTTACAAAATTGGCCAACCTGGGGTAAGTGAGGAAGTTGCTCATCCCCAAAATGCACCTCTTTTAGTCACTGCTACTGTCTCATATTTTAGAAGGAGAAAATTAATATCCTTTTAACACAGAGCTTAAAGCAAAATCTCATTTAAGAATATAAACAAAAATTTTAAACAATTGAACCCAATATTGTTTTAATTTTCAGTCTTCTAATTTTAATGAAGTTACTAAAGGACCACACAAATAATTGAATCAAAAAATATAACGAACTATTGATTCTTTTGTTGTGAACTCATTCTGCTCCCTGATATATACTTTGAGACCACAGTGCATTATATGAGCAGATTATGGTACGTATGAAGGAGAAATGACAGCTATGATTTTCTCATTAAAATCAGCCTAAAACAATGTTTGCATTCAGAATTAACCAAGCCTTTTCAATATGTCTTAATTTTATAATACTGACTGCCACTGGAAATCTATAGAGTATATAAGCTAGAAACCTCTCACTGTCGCTCAGAATTTTAGCAATCTTTCCTTAATGATTTTAAGCAACTAAATGCACATAATTAAAAACATGCAAAGGAAAATACAAAATTGTTGCTGAAGTTATAGAATTCTCCCCAATTTATGTGCTCTGTGGATTCAGTGAGAATGAATGAAGGAAGAAGAAAGATATTTTTTAATCCTCTACTGATATATTGATAACAATTTTTGAAGCAAGCTGCTTAAACAAATCATTGCTTAATTTTGTATTATGCGTCTGGCTCAGAATATACCTGGGAAATCTCCTCAGTCATTTCGGCTGGCATTTGCAGTAATTTAAGTTAGCAAAAAATTCTTGCATTCAGAAAGTATAGTATGTGGTTAACAGACTTAAAGTTCAGCAAACCAAACAATATACGCACTTAAAGGCAGAATCTGAAAGGATATTGATTATCTTTTTTCTTTCTTTTTTGCCATTTATTGCTTTGTATGTAGGGGAACACTACCCTTTGAACTGACACATTTTTCTTCTTTCCCCTTTCTTACTACAAGCACCCAAGCTTTCTTAAACATCAAAAGAGCCCAGAACTATACCTGAAATAAAAACTGTTTCCCTTTATGTAATTATCAAGGGGCTTTTAGAGCATCTTTCCCCAGTGATTACAGGGTATTTCCACATAGGCTGTCATTTTAAGGTGAAAAATTTGCAAGGACAGTCACACCATCTGTCATCAACTGGGTTCCCTGACACCCAGAGCTGCTCTGAAGTGGCCAGCGGCTTCATGCATAACAAAGACCTTGCCCCTTGGCATTGTTTATTCCTTGACCTGTGCAGAGAGTCCTTCAAAAGGGGCTTCACTGAAACCATTTCAGGACTGCTTTTCAGGAGCAGGATTTTCTAAAGGGAAAAATTATTTATGCATATAGGAAATTTGAAATGCTCTGGCTTTAAATCTAAAAAACCCTGGAAGAATTTTGTTTTTATCTCTGTTTCTGTGATCCTGAATGAATACCTACTGAGCAGTACTTTTTCCTTTCTGCTTTTGAAAGTTTATATAATTTAGGTGTTAAGCAATCTATGTATAAAGACAGAGTGTGTAGTGTTAAATGTAACTAGACCATTCAAATACACAAGCTGTGCCATAATAACTGAAAAATACACCTTCTGACCAACAAACCCCCCTTGCCTCTCCCCTCAGAAGTCACAGACAAGCTATTCTTACTGCCATGTCAAGCACCACTTACGACCTACGAATACAATACAGCACAATCACACTGTAGGTCACTTGTGCCCAAAGAAGGATTACAGCTGTGGCTCACAATATTTATAAAAGAAGCATACAAAAAAAGAGAAAATGTCAACTATTGTACAACATTTTTACTAAGAAATGTATACTCTCATACGCCTGGCTTATAAAGACATAACATCAAATCTTCCCCTTTTAATTTGCATGGCTACAAAATGTGTGTTCCTCAACTTAGGGAAATCTTAGCTAGATTTCTTTTGAGATTGAGGCTTGAAAATTAGGCAGATCATTGTTAAAAGAAGCTGCAGCCATTTCTAGGAATGAATGAATAAACACAAAAGGATATTCCCTCTGTCAACATAATTAATGGCAAGATTTTATGAGCTTCATTTAGTCCCTAAGACGTAGTTATATACAATACACGGAGTGTGTGTTTATGTGCTCATAGTATAAATATGTAAAAGTCACATCATTAAATCTTTTATATGTCTGTATTCATAATACACAAAGCTGTTTTTAAATTATTTAAAGATCTATTCTCTCTTCCATATACATTAATACTAATAAGAGTTGCCGTCAACATCAAAGAGAAGCTAGACCCCTAATTAGAGTTCCAATCTGCCCTGAGAGTTGCATTGCAGAGAGAACAAATATGGAATAAGTTGAACATTGGGGAAACTGATAATCAGTCCTCATTCTCAACTTCTGATTATTGAAAGAATCCAGTGATTTCTTAACAATAGAATACAGTCGCTTTGCATCACAATTTATCAACATAAAATTTCATATGAATAATTTCCAAAGGAAAAGATAATAGACAAAACAGATAAAGCTAGCATGTCTTCATATGTTAGCATATGGGATAGTTATAATACCTCCAGAAATTTGAAGTAAATTTATATTTTAGAATTTTTGACATTGCCTGACTTTCTTTTGCTTTAACCCTTTTGCTTATCATTTTTAACCATAGGCATGTGGTCTTTCAAATGGCAAACCTGCTATTGGAAGTCTTCTGATTACTGATGAGACTAGTATTGAAAATGTCAGCAATATATTAATCAAACATTTGGTATGAATTCTCTATGTGCCACAAATTTTGCTAGTTGCTGAAAATACAATAACCAAAAAGTAGTTGCTACCTTCTTGTTGCTAAATGGTTAAATAATAAAACAACTGAACAAATATAGAGTCAAGGATCTGACAAAAGCTATTTCTGAATATCAAAGTAATGTATGCAAATGTTTAAGGATCTCATATGAAAAGAAAAATGTATCTTATGACTTTAATTTGACTGCTACTTTAATTTTCCTGTCCTGGATAGACTTTCAAAATTATCATTATGACAAACTTCATACACATATAAAAAGACAGAATAGCATGATGGATTCACACATATACATCACCACTTTCATTGATTATCAACTCATGGCAATCTTGTTCATCTATATCTTCTTTCATGTTATTTTTTAAAAAATCCTCAACACCATTTTATTCCATTCATAAATATTTCAGTATATATCTCTTAAAAATAGCCATAATATAATCACATCCAAACTTAGCAATAATTCTGTAATATCAAGTATCTTGTCAGGGCCTAAATTACATTGATTTTCAAATATCATATTTAAAACTTTTTAAAATAAGGACTAAATAAAACTCACATAATGATTGGTAGATAGGTTCCCTAAGGCTCTTTTAATCTATGCATTCTTCCTTCTTTTCTGTCCTCTTTTTTACCTCTTTCAATTTATTTCTTGAAGAAATTGGGGAATTTTATTCTATAGATTTTTCTTACAATCTGATTTTTGCTAATTGCATCTTTGTGGCCATTTTTGGAAATTGCTAGGGTAACAATCATTGCAATCATTGTTTCCATAATTATTAAATAAGTAAAAAAAATCACATATATATTGTCTTTCTGGCATGAAATATTAAATTATAGAAAATTCTTCTCTATAGAAGAATTATGCCTCATAAATGCAGAAGAAATTGTAGAATTAGAAAAATCACCATCTTAAAACCTCTATTCAAATGATGCATCTAAGTTGCAGTCATCAATGGCTATTAAAATCATTACATGAAAAGTTAATGGAGAACTTTATAATACTGGGTGGATGAGGTTGGCAACATCCGAACCCACTGATTAATATTAACATAATAAAACTGGGACAATAAGAAATTCCATGCCTCGTGATATGATGCAAGGAATCACATGGCATCATCCATGAGCTATTCTGGCCAATAAATAATTAACCAGATTGAATCCATTGAATCTAGTCTCTAGATCCACTATCATTTTTCAGGACATATGGAGGACAGCAGAGCATGTTAAATGACATCAAAAAGATGTTATCAGCATGTCCAGAATGTAAGAAATGTAAGAATATAGAAAATAAAATAACCCAGTTTTTTTAAGAAATAAATGCTTTAAAAGATAGGGGAGGAGTAACTGCTTAAGAGATGAATCAACATCTTAAGCAATGCAAGAGTCTTGTGAGATACTAATTCAAATGAATTAGCATTCATTGAATCAGGATGAAAAAAATAAAAATACAATTTTTGAGATAATTAGCAACTCTGACCTTGTGATCATAGCACTGTTTTTTTTAAATTTGTATTTGTTAGAGATACACATTGAAGTATTTATAAGGAAATGATAGATATTGGGATTCCCTTTAAAATACTATAGTAATGGGGCAAAGTGAGGAGAGCTGTAAAGGAAGATAAAACAAGATTGCAAAGTACTCATAATTATCAAAATTAGCTAATGGGTGCACTGCATTTCATATGTATGCTTAAAGATTTTCATATTAAAGTTTGTTTCAAAAAGATAATCATTTGTTTTCCAACTAGAGGCATCTCTGATTGCTTACCTACCACAAAATCAAGAATATGCTGACCAATTTTGAGTGTAATTACTCCTTGAGAAATTCCTCCGTGTTTTAGAGAAAGAGGCATGCACATACTGTTGAAAAGTCCCCCAACTGTGCCCTGATCCTTATGACTCAAGGTGTATTCTGTGGACCAACAGAATTGCTGATATCTTAGCACTTGCTAGAAGTGCAGAATCTCAGGTCCCACCCTTGACCTAATGAATTTTATACAAGATCCCGAGGTGATTCTTATGCACATGAAAGTTTGAGAAACACGGGTCTAGATTCCATTCTCTTCATGGATCTTTCCTCTCTAATAATTTATTTTCTTAACATATATTCAATTTTTCCCTTTCATTAGCTTCTCTTCTCTCTATATAAAAAAGCTTAATTTCTCTTGTCTTAAAAAATACAATAAATGAACAAAAAAAACAAACAAACAAACCTGCTTTCAATTCAATCTTGACCTAGAACCCTTGGCTTCCATTAGGTAATCCTGCACCCTTAACGTAAATCCCTTTTTTTGTTAAATTTACTCTCAACTGGTTTCTGTTGCTGGCAACAATAGAACCCTAACCCATTAAAGGCCTATCTTTTGTTCTCATATCCCTCTCTATTTTCAATGAAATTTTGTCCATGTCCAAACAGCTTCTACTGCTTTCCATAGCTGAAGATCCCCAAATCTCTGTGTCTATCATGGTCCCTTCTCCCTGGGGCAGATCTACTACTCTCTGTTTCACAGTCACTTCCTACCCAGCATGCTCAAAACTGACTTTCTCTTCTTCACTAAACTTTTTTCTCTTCAAACACATTCAGTTTTAGTTTGTAACAGCACTGACTACCCAGTCACACCAGTCTGAAAACTCAAAGCCATCCCTGACCTCACATTCGTATTACTGCTGTATTTCAAACACTAACCGTGTCTCACACAGGTGAATCAATACACTCCTGTTACGGTTAATTTTATGTGTCAACTTGGAAGGTGCTTTTTTTTTTTTTTTTTGAGACAGAGTCTTGCTCTGTTGCCCAGGCTACAGTGAGTGCTGTGGCGTCAGCCTAGCTCACAGCAACCTCAAACTCTTGGTCTTAAGCAATCCTACTGCCTCAGCCTCCCGAGTAGCTGGGACTACAGGCCAGCGCCACCATGCCCAGCTAATTTTTTCTATATATATATTTTTAGTTGGCCAGATAATTTCTTTCTATTTTTAGTAGAGACAGGGTCTCGCTCTTGCTCAGGCTGGTCTTGAACTCCTGACCTCGAGCGATCCACCCGCCTCGGCCTCCCAGAGTGCTAAGATTACAGGCATGAGCCACTGCGCCCAGCCTTGGAAGGTGCTTTTGAAAGAGATTAACACTTCAATCAGTGAACTTTGGATAAAGCAGATTGCCCTCCATAACGTGTCTGGGGCTCATCGTATCAATTGAAGGCCTGAATCAGACACAAAAGACCAGCCTCCCTGAGCTAGGAGGAATTCTCTAGCAGATGCCCTCACACTTCGTCTGCACCATCGGGTCTCCCAGATCTCCCTCCAGGCTGTGGCCTTCAGACTGCAAAGACACCGTCAGCTCTTCTGGATTCTGAGCCTGCTGGCCCCCACTGCAGATTTGGATTTTCTAGCTTTCACAGTCACGGAAACAGTTCCTCATCCTAAATCTCCTACTGTGTCATATACATCCCCTTCATTTTGTTCCTCTGAAGAACCCTGACTCATATAGTATGAAGAAGTGGGGTACTGCTATAACAAATTCCTAAAACATGTGGAAGTGGATTTGGCATTGGATAACTGGCAGGAGCTGAAGGAGTTTTGAGACACATGTTGGAAAAAGCCTGGGGTGCCATGATGAGACCGTTGGTAAGCACGTGGACATGAAAGGTGACTCTGGTAAGGTCTCAGGTGGAAATGAAGAACATGTTATTGCAACCTGGAGGAGAGGTAAAACTTGTTACACAGGGCCAAAGAACTTGGCTGAAGTATGTTATAGTGTTTTGTGGAAAGGTGAAATTAAAAGTGGATGAACTTGGATATTTCACCCAGGAGATTTTCTGAGGAAAGTGTTAAAGGGGCAGCCTGGTGTCTCCTTATTGCTTGTAGTAAAATGCAAGAAAAGGAGAGATAAATTAAAGGAATTATTAAGCAAAAAGGCACCGAAATTTGAATATTTGGAAAATTCTCAGCCTATCCATATTGCAAGCAATGAGAAAGTGTGTTCTAGAGAAACCACCAAAGGTGTGGCTGAACAATCACTCCATGTAGAGATTACCCATGGATTTAATCAAATATCTCAGCAGAACCCAGGTATAGAGATGGGATTGTACTAGCAGACATAGCCAGTTGGGACTAAATGGGACAGAAATGGGATTAAATAAAGATGTTCAGACTTCAGAGATTTACATGATGGGACAATAGAGCTATCAGGCTGTGAAGATGCCTTACCATTCAAGAAAAGGGAAGAAAGACCCTAAAGACAATACAGAAATTAGCAGGGCTGCCACTGCCACGACAGGCCCAGAGTGCACAGGTCTGGGGAACAAGGCTGTCAGTTTCAGTGGACCAAGCTGCAGTGCACCAGTGCCCCAGGAACCAGGCTGCCACCCAGAGCCACCAGGCATGCACTACTTAGGGCTGTGGGGAGCCTGGAGGACAGAGCATATAGTCAAAGAGGATTATTCTCAAGCCTTACAATCTAATGGAATTTGCCTTGTTAGATTTTGAATTTGCTTAGGGCACATCACCTCAATTTCTTCCAGTTTGTTCCTTTTGGAATGGGAATGTTGATCCTACCATTGGATTTTAGAAGTATATAATCATGGGGTTTCACAGGTTCACAACTGGACAGGAATTTTGCCTCAGGATGAACCATACATTCAGGCCCACCCATACATGATTTAGATAATATTTAGATGAGACTCGGGCTTAGAGCCGATGCTGAAATGGTAAGACTTTGGGACTGTTTGGGATGGGGTAAGTGGATCTTACATGTGAGAAGGACATGAATTTGGGGGGTTCAGAAAGCAGAATGTTATGAATATAATTGTGTCCCCCACCCCTAATATTCATATGTTGACATTCTAACCTCTAATGTGACAATATTTTGAGATAGAGTCATTAAGAAGGTAATTACCTTTAAATGAGGTCATAAGGGCAGAGCCTTAATCTGATAGGACTGGTGTCCATACAAGAAGAGGACAAGATATCAGCGATGTGCATACACAGGGAAAAGGCCACGTGAGGGCAGATGAGACACAGTCACCTGCAAGTGAAGGAGAGAGGCCTCAAGATAAATCAAACCTGCCAACACCTTGATCTTAGATTCAGCCTCCAGAATTTTGAAAAAGTAAATTATTGTTGTTTAAGGCACTTAGTCTGTGGTATTCTGTTATATCAGGCCTAGTTAACTAACACAACTCCCAGAGTCTCCCTCACTTTCATTCCACCACTCTCTGATTACTTGTCCACATGGCTTATAGGCTGATCTTCCCGAAAGGTAATTTAGATGAATTCTCTCCTAAGTTCAAAACATTTCAATGCCCATCTCCGTCTACTGGATAACTTTCAAAGTATGTGGCATGGCACAGAGAGCTCTATGGTCCCTGCTTGTCTTTCCTGACAAAAGTAGACAAATTGCCATTGATTTAGAAAGACAAACTCAATCCCTTGCAGATCTCCTAAACTGCCATGATGATTCATAGAACATATGCCTGCTGCTTCATGGACTGACCCCTTCCCCAGACCACCTAGCAAGCTGCTAATCATCTTCAGACAATTAATATTTGATATCCTTGGACTATGCTGATCACACACTTTCTTGTACTGTTGCTGTATAAGCTTTATTTATATCTCTAGAATAACATTTTACTTTAATAAGTTGTTTACAACTGCTCCCTTTTGGGATTGGTCTTTTTGAAGACCATAGATTTATATTTATTTGTATGTCCTCAGCACTAGTCACAGAGACTATTCAACTGCTAACTGAAAGGAAGAGAGAAGAAAGAAAGAGAGAAAGAAAGAAAGACAGAAGGAGAAAGAGAGAGAGGAAGGAAGGAAAGAAAGAAAGAAAGTAAATAAGTTAGAAAGAAAGAAAGAAAAAGAAAGAAATGAAGTGAAATATCCATTTATCCATTACTGGCTCCAGATTATACAGAATCTAAAGATCTATTAGATAAATTGGAACTAACTGATGGGCACTCAAGTAAACAGAGGAAAGTAAAATTCACTGAAAATCAAGCAGGGGGGAGGGAAGAGGAGGGGATGAGTGAAAACTTACCTAACAGGTACAGTGAACGCTATCTGGGTGATGGGCACACTTATAACCCTGACTCAAGCATAGTAAAATCAATGCATGTAACCAAAAACATTTGTACCCCCATAATATTTTGAAATAAAGAAAATGATCTATTAGAAACCAAATTGGAAAAACTATTTTAAAAATGGAAGAATGCTGAGATTAGCATGGTTTGAGAAGCCAAGTTAGCAAAGAGCAAATTATAGATTATCATAATTCCACATGGGTCTCCACAGACTCTCAATTTCTGCATTACTTACTATAGTTATAACACATTCATGCTAAAGCTCACTTTATTATATCTTTCATTCATTTATGTATTATCATATAAGCCATATTGCTGATTTCTAAAAAGAAAATGCTTTGTGTAATAGAAAAGCACTGAATTAGAAAGCAGAATACATGTGTCGCTGTCTCTGTGACTTGAGGCAGGTCACCACGTCTTGAGTGTTAGTTTTCTCATCTACAAATTGAATTTCTATAACTAACCAGTTCATCTCACAGAGTGGTTTTGAAGATAAAATGGGATGAAGTGTAATGGTTTGTAAGCTGTTCATTCAATAAGGATGTTTTCCTGGTGAATGAACAGTGTTTCTGCATTTCACCAAGTGTTCTCCATTTGGTCCCAGCTCACTCTTGTTCTTCCTGACTGACTGACATTGAATAGATCATTTACATTTTCCAAACCTCAATGTCCTTAAATATAAAAGTGTGATAATAATGTCACAAAATTCTTCCAAGGCAAAAAGAAAAGCTAAAGTATTTTGCATTCTATAGCACGTTATATAACTTTAGATAACTTTATTATCCTAATTATGTGGTCTTGGATAAATGATGTAACTATTTATACTTGCCTCATGTATAAAATGAAAATATAATAGGTTTATTGGGAGATTGAATGAGACAATGTGTATAAAGTGTTTAACACAGCATGTGATTCGTTAATATTTTAAATTATAGTGATATTAATGTTTTTAGTACTTACCATTATGACATTACTGCTACTAACAAGTGTCCCTTGAGAAATGAGTCTGCAAAGTTTTACATGACTTAGGACTCTTTGGACATAAGTTAAATATTTTCATTGACTTACTAATACCTAATATTGGTTTTATTTCAATGGATGATAGCTAACTGTGTAAACAAAGTATAACTGGTCACTAATAGATAAAATAGGTAAAAATATCATAGTAAATTTTTGTTTAATAAGAGACATCTCTAATATCTGGTGATTGTGTATGGTATCCTCGGTAGTACACTGGTCTTTTATCTTTGCTCCCTAGTCAAATGATGAAGCTTTATTGGCTCATTACTCTACATGTTAGCTGTTCTGCGTATTTTGGTGCCACTTACTAAGTTGTAAAACATTGCCCTTATGCTTAAACACACACACACACACACACACACACCCAAAATTATTTCTGTTAAACCCATGTTTGCAATACCGATTTCTGTATATGAACCATATTTATTTGTGAAGATTATTTCTAAATATATATAGTATATATTTACTATATATAAAATATATATACACACACATATATATGTGATATATATATATGAATAAAGATGGAAGAAAGAATGCAGAATAAAAAAACAAAGAAAAAATAATATACCCAAACTTATTTCCAAGCTTTGTAGCTTTAGAAAAACCTGCAGCCATACAAGCATAATGCTGAACATGATGAGAATAAAACATCTATTTCACTTTATTCCTTTAAAATGCTATTTATATAGCATAACAGAGGTGACTAACACATGTTTTCTGAAAGACTCATTTTCAGAGAATAGTTTACTCACTAGATATATCAGCTTTAATTTTCCATCTCTATTTCCTACCAATTTATAAGTCTGAATATTTAGAACTCACATATGGCCTCCATGTGAGGAAATGCAAAAACAAAAATTCTAAGAGTCAAGATGCTCTTCAGACCCCAAAAGGAAAAGAAGCTTGTCTCCAAGCGAAGGGAATTTATATGAAAACACTGCTTTTAACATTATGGTCCTGCTGATAGACACTGGTGAGACTATTTCAAGATCTCCATTTATTGAAGAGTAGAGAGAGAGAGCATATCAATCATCACTGTTCATTCAACATGTTCTCATATTGTAATTATAAAAATTCAGTGGAAATCAATATTTCCAATTCAGCAATATAAATTCATACAAAGGAGAGACAGGGGATTGGTTTTCTCGGTAAGGATGCCTGACTTGGCTTAAGTAAATAATTTAGTATGTAAGAGATAAATAAGAGACACTAATGCTATTACTAAATATTTTCTGTAAGGTATGATTTCCTTAATACAGAGGGTTCTATTAAATAGTGTTGCATTTAAGTGTTGTTTTGATCGGCTATTTATTACATGTGGAGAATATGAGAATGGGAGAAATTTAAAATATGCCACAGCTCACTTTCAAATGAACTAAGATTTTTTCTTTTCAGTAGAGGGTTTCAACTACTCTTCAAGAACAGTTGGCACATCCAGAGCTGGGGTGCTGTGGTTTGGGAACTGTTTTGCAAGTTTCCTGATAACCAGAAAAATTTTTATATTCTTTAAAATGAAATATTTTTACAACTATCACTTAATGTTCTTGGATTTTATGTAAGATTTTACCTAAGATTATTTGGTCAGAGACACAAGTAATTTGCAGAGAGAAGATAATGGAAGAGTAAATTGAGGTAATAGAGAAAATACGTAGCTCTATGCCTGGTACAACGCAAGTACTAAAAAAAATGGTATCCAGTATTATTGTTGATGCTATTGTTGGCTAATTATAATATTCCAAGTTTAATAAATTTCTTAAATTATAAATTATAGCATGCCTACTATATTACTTTCAGACATTCTAAGATTAAAATAATTTGAAATGTTTCTCTTCTGAGATGTTTGAGTTTTTTAATAATTTAATCTTTTTCTTTAAATTTTCTTTTTATTTCAAAATATTATGGGGGTACAAATGTTTTTGGTTACATGTATCAATTTTGTTATCCTTGAGTAAGGATTAAAAGGGTGCCCATCACCCAGATAGTGTTCATTGTATCCGTTAGGTAAGTTTTCACTCATCCCCTCCTACCCTCTACCGGCTACTTGATTTCCACTGAGTTTTAATTCCCTGTGTGCACATGTGTGCTCATTGGTTAGTTTCAGTTTATTAGTAAGTGCATGTGGTATTTGTTTTTCCATTCTTTAGATACTTTACTTAGGATAATGGTCTCCAGTTCCATCCAAATTGTTGCAAAAGGCCTTAATTCATTCTTCTTCATGGCTGAGCAGTATTCCATAGTATACCTATACCACATTTTGTTAATCTGCTCATGAATTGATGGGCACTTTGGTTTATTCCACATCTTTGCAATTGTGAATTGTGCTGCAATAAACATTCACGTGCAGGTGTCTTTTTGATGAAATGACTTCTTTTCCTTGAGTTAGATACCCACTAGTGGGATTGCTGGATCATGGTAAGTCTACTTTTAGTTCTATGAGGAATCTCCATACTGTTTTCCATAGAGGTTGCACTAATTTGCAGTCCCACCAACAGTGTATAAGCATTCCTTTCTCTCTACATCCATGCCAGTATCTATTGTTTTTGGACTTTTGAATAAAAGCCATTCTACTATAACTGGGGTAAGGTGATATCTCATTGTGGTTTTAATTTGCATTTCCCTGATAATTAGTGACATTGAGTATTTTTTCACGTTTATGAGCCATTTGTCTATCTCCTTTTGAAAAGCTTCTGTTCATGTCTTTTGCTCACTTTTTAATGTGGTTGTTTGTTTGTTTTTTCTCACTGATTTGCTTGAGTTATTTGTGAATTCTTGTTACCCGCCCTTTATCAGATGTATAGCTTGCAAATATTTTCTCCCATTCTGTAGGTTGTTCATTTGCTCTGTTTATTCTTTCCTTAGCTGTGCAGAGCTTTTTAAATTAATCAAGTCCGATTTCTTTATTTTTGTTGTTGCTGTGATTGTCATTGGGATCTTCTTCATAAATTCTTTGCCTAGACCAATATTTAAAAGAATTTTTCCAATATTTTCTTCTAGCATTCTTATGGTTTCATGCCTTACATACAAGTCTTTTATCCATCTTGAATTAATTTTTGTGAATGGTAAGAGATATGGATTCTGTCTCATTCTTCTTCATGTGATTATCCAATTTTCCCAACACCAACTATGGAATATGGCTTCTTTCCCCCAGTGTGTATTGTTGTCTGCTTTGTCAAAGATAAGTTGTCTGTAGGTAGGTGGTTTTATGTCTGGGTTCTCTGTTCTGTTACATTGATCTATGTCTTTATGTTTGTGCTAATACCACACTGTTTTGGTTACTGTATCCTTATAGCATAGTTTGAAGTCTGGTAATGTGATGCTGCCAGATTTGTTCTTTTTGGTTAAGGTTGCTTTGGGTATTCTGGCTCTTTTCTGGTTCCAATCAAAGTGTAGAGAGTTATTTTTTCTAGATCTATAAAATATGACATTGGCATTTTGATGGGGATTACACTGAATCTGTAAAATACTTTGGGTAGTATGAACATTTTAACCATGTTGATTCTACTATCCAGGAGCAAAATGTGTTTCTCCATTTGTTTGGGTGGCTGCGATTTCCTTCCTCAGTGTTGTAGTTCTCTTTGTAGAGATCTTTCCCCTCCTTGGTTAAGTATATTCCCAGGTATTTTATTTTCTTTGTAGCTATTGTGAATAGTATTGCGTCCTTGAATTGACTCTCAGCTTGACTATTATCAGTGTGTAGGAATGCTAGTGATTTGTGTACATTGGTTCAAACATCGTTTGGTAGAATTTTTTTAAAACTTGGATTAACAAAATTATTTTCTAAAATATCTTCTAAATTTTAAGATAATAAACAAAATGATTATTATATTTATGTTAATTCTTTATTTATTAATATGTTTACTATTTTATCAAGATTATTATTTATGGGTCAAATTATCAAGCACTAGAGGTTTTTGAAATTTCACTTTTACATTTTATTGGACATCAGGGTCTATTTTATAAATAATGTGTACTGGATATTTATGCTCTTTTTATAGAAGTAGCAGCATATTTTTATGATTTTACATTATTGTAGATGTTTATAGTTGTTTTATGATTGCTTTTATGACATGTGAGGTATAAAACTTATTATTTGTTTGGTCCTGAGTATTTGATTAGGGATAAAGCTACACTGATAACATACTGATGAGGAAATACTGTATATTTCATCAAAATTCATTTCATAGTATTGCTTCTTGACATGTATTACAGGGCAGAAAGTGATCAGCATCCCAAATCATGACAAAAATTCCATTCTATAGTATTCTTCCAGGTAAGAAAAATATTTTATTCAAGACTTGGGAATGTAAAGCTAATAATTTTTTCATGAACCTAAAATGAATAAGATTATTTGGATTTTTGTTCCTTTAATATATTTTATGTGGTTTCATAATGGAATGAGTTTTTCTCCCCAACCCCCACCTGTCATCACTATCCACTATCCCCACTATCTTCCTGCACCCCCAACCCCAGGACTTTGAGCTCCTCTTCTCTTCATGCCTAGCAGTGCAACTAGCTGGAGCCCAGAGTGGGTCACAAATGGGAAGAGGTTAAAGGGGCCACATGGCTATGGAGAAGAAGAGAAAGTCTAAGGAAGACCACATGAAGGGATATAACCTTGGGAACTGGCAGAAAAGCTGGGTCCACGCATTGATCTTAGAAACAGGTTCAATATGATCATGAAGCTGCCTCAGATCATGTCTACCTTGTGGATTCTAAGTTGGACAACATTATTGAAGCTGAAATTAAAAAACAAAAATGAACATAAACTGATTGCATATTCTTCAGAAATTCCTGTGTGTGTTTGTCAAAATATATCTTCCAATTTTCCTTCCCCTCTTCTCCTGCAATTACCAGGAACATTTAGTTTTCTAAACTGTGGAAGGCAAGAAGAAAACAGTCACAGGGTATTCCAATCAACCCAAAAACCTGTTACTAACTCTGCCCTTTTCCTTCCTCAGTAATAATGTCAGTGATAGGGCTACACCTAAATGCAGTAACCATCTTAAAATGAAACCTTAACAGACCTTAAGACACTATCTTTGCTCTTCAATATTTAAATTGTTTAGTAACTTCCTTATTAGTTTTGTCATAGATTTAATATATATCTAGTATTTTTCTTGAAAATTTAAACTTCCTATGTATTTAGTAACTTTTTAAGCCTTACTAAATATAGATTGTACATTTTTGGTGGGATCCTCTTAAATCAGACAACAAATTTTTCAAGTAGCATTTTAAATATGCTAATGTGTTAGAGAAAATACATGTAAAGATTACTAATAATGATTCAAGTCAGTGAATTTTTGTTTAGGACTCTTTGAACATGTTATGATATATTGGAGAGAACTGCCGTAGGCCAAGCTTAAGGTAAGTACAGGATAAGTTATAGAACAGGTTTTTGAACAGAATTAACTCTTTAGCCAAAGTCGGAACTACCTGATACTAACTTTCAAAGCCTCCACTCCACCCCAAGACTTGGCCTTAATTACAAAGTCAGGTCAATTGTGATGTTCATTTGTAACTTTGCTATCAAGCATGGCCAGATGTTTCATTTAACCTCTAATATAAATAAAACATCTGATGAAGTTTTCCGATGCCTCTGTAAACAGCTGTCTGATCCAGAAACTTACTGCTGAAGCAGCTATACTGATCTGGTCATTCTCTTTACATAATGTTACAGTAATTGTCTTGATCCTTGGGAAAACTGCTGCTGTAGGTATTATAAAATATTTTATTATAGCATGTTAGAGCTCTTTAAAATGGCTAATGTCTAGTCAACACATGTTTAGTCTACCTAACAAGAATTTATTAAGTATATTTAAAAAGTAGGAAGCAACTGCTGGTCTATTTCTTTGAGAATGAAAATGTAAGTTGAGTGTATCATTAAGGCAATTTTTTTTTATATTTTCAATATTATAAAATAATGTGTGAGCAACCCCTATGTTATGTGTATTAACAACACACCTTGTATTCTTATCCAGTTTTATGAAATGAGTCTAAGAATGATACTCCTCATGCCTTCGTATTTTTTATTCCTGGTTAATATAAGCATGTTTCTAGCATTAATAATTAACTTCATATAATTAAAATAATTAATATGATGATAAAGAATGATGCCTAAATTGCTTGAAACTAAATTAAAATAATATTTTAGACATGTATAAAGTGTCCAGCATTTCTCAGAGGACAAATATCTAATCTAAAAGTGAATGAGTTGGCATATTCCAAAATTTTAGCAGTTAGGTATTTATAGTCCATTCTAATGAATAGTGACCAGGCTTCCTTATTTTAGATTTCTTGTTTAATGACTCAAAGGCTGAGGTATAACACAAAATAAGTTACATGTTACTAAGAAAGAATTATCATAATATTAAATAATTTAGGGATTTTGTGTTTAATATTTGGAAAATGATGATATTTTATTCAGAAATTTTAATGCTTTAATAGACTTTACCATGATTAGGAACTTAATAAATACTTGTTATTAATGAATGATCCCTATTTTGATCATATAAATTACATTATCCATTTTCCATATACATATCCCTCCTACAAATTTGTTATGTTTTTGACTGTGTAATTTATTGTTTTTAATCCAGATTGATTGGTGTTTTTGACCACTTTTATCATTATCTGCATGCAAAAAATGAAAAGGAAGTACTTGTTTAATATGCTCTAAAGGTACAATATTTATAGAGGCCTTATGTTCTCTTATGAAAGCTGATGAGCCATTTTTCCTGGGGAAAGTTCTTCCATGCACTGCGCAAGACAGCAGCAACTTCTAGGTGGTGGCAGAGCCAGACCTCAGCCTTCTGACAAACTTTATGAGTTAATACTGGATTTACAAGGGTTTCTGTACTAGAGCTTTAGTTAAGGGGCTTCAGGACTGTAATACCCGGAGAAATGTTGCTGCCTAAGTCACTAGCTTACATTAAGCTAAGCCAAGTAACTTAAGATGGATTTAAAGGTGATAGGGAGCTAAAGCGGGTCCACCAGCAATGAGTCAGAGTGAAGGCATCCTCTGAAATGTACCCTCTAGATGACACTGGACTTGAAGTGAATATATACTGTACATGAAGCCAGGAGGGATGCTTCACTGTATTATACAAGAAATTTGGTGGCATTAAGGCTCTGGTAGGTGTGTGTACACATGCATGTGTGTGTAAGTGTGTGCTATATTTTCTCCAATGGGTAAAATCCATTTTCAGCGTAGATGTCATTTACCAACTTACTCTTCCTACTGAAATAACTAGATTAAAAACACTCCTTTCATCACTACCCCAGAAGTTGACCACAACACATAGGGGTGAAGATAGATGGCAGAGATTAAAGCTACAGAGCCACACAAATATAAACAAAAGCCATTCCCCAATAGTAAGTACACAAGAGCAAGCATTTTGAAGAGTAGAGGTACAGTATACGGTAATATTCTGCACTTGAGATGAGCTTTGAAGAAGTCCATAATTAGAAAACAAGGACAAGCTCAATGATGAAAGGAAGGAACCAGACCAAAACAGGATGGTTAGGAATAGCCACCCAGAAGGCTTTTAACAGGACATGAACAATGGAAGAAGAGAAGTCAGAACTAGAGCAGAGGTATTTCTCTTAGCTACGCCTAGGGAATATTTTTCACCAACTTCTAATGAGGGAAAATTGAAAATGACCTCGGAACCCTCTTGTATCATTTATGGCTTATTCTGTATTATATTTAGATCAACTATAGCTAGTTATTCCAGACTGCAATTCACTCACTCAAACCTAATTATTTTGGAATGTTCAGAGGTAAGAATTCCTCCAGGTAAGATCGCAAATAGAGTACTGCAGTCAAAATTTTGATACCTATTGTGAGGAGACCATATACGTCACATTCCTGACAGCCAGACCAATTGGAACAGTGTGCTGCCCGTTACACCTGCAACTCCACACATGGTCTTCACAATAGCCACCCTCGGAGGAGATGTACTACTTGGAGAGCTACAGCATTGCCCAGACCATCATAGAAAGATATCTTTTGGAATTGCCTTCACAGCTGCTGGTATGTGTTTTTGACTTTTCCAAGTAGACAGCATTTTCTTTTGCAAGTAAATTGAACTTGAAAAAATAATAGCTAACTAGCAATCTGAACCACTCCTAATAAATAAATTGTGATCATAATGGGAAAGGCACTCCTATTAATAGGTAAGCTTTATAACACTTGTTAAAAATCAGGCGTTTGACCTTGTAGAAACACTAGGCACCATGTCTGACTACAAGGAATATGGCCTAGAAAGGAAGCTCAAAATTATTACAATCATAATAAGTGTTTTCATTTTATTAGTGGCTTTTTAGAATATTAGGGTCAAAATATACCTAAAGAGTAAAATGAGGGAAGATCCCACAATAAAGTTCAATAACACAGAGAAGTCATTTAAAATTCGGAACGAGCATCTTAGAACAAAAGCATTGGTGGTTGCCTTGACTCCTCTGCCATGTAATCTCCCCAGCTGTAAATTAAGAATTAATGCTCTTGAATCCTCCTGAAGGACCTTTGGCTCTAACATTTGTTTTGGAACTTCTTAGAGAGTATATGCACATCTGGACCCAGAAGGCCTGACTTCAAATTCCATGTCAGTCCCTTCCTAGCTGTGTGATTTGGGGCAACTTGTTTAACTTTTGTGCTTCAGTTCCCTCATCTTAAAATAGAGATAATAATAGGATCTAACTTATTGTGTCATTTTGAAGAATAAATGAATTTATATTAATATATGCACAAGCACTTAGAATATGGTTTAGCATTTAGTAAGTACTCCATAACAATAATATTAATTATTATTATTACACAATAAAATCAGTCTCATTTCTTTGGCAGTAGCTATGTTTTCCTTTTGTTAAAATCGAAAGTATCCTTAGAAGCAACCTTATGTTCGCCAGTTTTGAACTCCAAATATCCTAAGTATTACATAAACACATTTGACTTTTGGAAGATGAAGGTGTGTTAAGAATATATTCTAGGTTTGACCAGCACTTGCCAGATAGATACCTTAGGAAGAGTTTTAGCTGTGATGGCCACTTTATCATAACTGTTACATTAATCAGTATGATTGTTTAAAAATAATAATATGGATGTTGGATCTTCAGAGTTATAAGATAAATTTGTCTTGTATTAAGCCACTAAGTTTGAAATAATTTGTTACAGCATCAATAGGAAACTAACTCATAATGTCTCTCAAAACTTTAGATTGGCAGTTATTTTAAGTACATTTATAAAGAAGTTTTAAGGAAAATCCCTTCTATAATGTCAATTACCAATAAAACCAAGGTATCAAGTGTTTAGCTCAGCCAGATATAGCACACTGATAATGAAGCAAGGGCCATAAGTTTAAATCTTATTTTTTGCCCATTTGCTTTTGCTAGGTTCTATAAGCATAGCCTACTCTCCACATTTTCACTCATCATGAGGCAACTTGAGTATTTACAGTCTATATTCTTCCTGTATGTATTCATTTATCACAGTTTTTTACATATAATAGCCAGTGAATAAACATTAGTTGAATGTATTAACATATCTCATACCTGTAAAGCATTTGCCATCAAGGAGTGTCTCAAATCAACAATTTCTATCATATTAGAAGTTCAATAAATATGTGAAAGTGTTGTAAATATATTTATAGAGGCCACTACAGCATAGAAGACTAAATAAAATTATTTAGCATAAAATTGTGAATTAGAGGGATGAAAACTTGTCTACTACTACTCCTTCCTTTCGCAGACTTTGTAACTGAGGCCTGGCCCTGGGAAAGTGAACTCTTTCTGAGTGGTTTGCATATCTGAGAGCACCATGAATTCGAAACTCTGGACTTTCTCATACATCTTTTGTAAAAAGTCCTCACAGATCTTGCATTTTATCGACCAAGTAGCAATACGGAAAGAATTAGAAGATAAAGGAAAAAATTGAAATAGTCATTTGACTCTCAGAAATACATTGCAAATGCTTAGACTCACTAAGCAGAATTCAGCATAGAAATCAAAATTTCATGTAAAATCGTCTCTGTCTCAAGAAGAAATAAAGTTGGAATAGGTGGACCATACCTCCTCTGTATTTGAAGATAACAGAATCAATGAAACAACCCAATATCATCTCCAACTAAAATTGGGGGCCTTTCACAAAAAGAAATATTTAAACCACTGTAAACAACTAGGAATCAAAGTAAGGATAGAAATCACATTTTGTTCTCCTTTCACAAAGCAGCTGAAGAATATTATGCTGCTATTTCAATAACACCACACTGATAACAGACTCTATTCAAAATTTAATAAAGCATTACTCTCTTAATCAAAACATGACTATGAGGCTTGGACTGTCACTGGAAAGCAGAATAATGTGAACAAAAGAGAAATGAAACTGTGTCTGAATATCAACTCTACAAAACAAATAACATCTCGTTACATATGCAGCAATTAAAGGCAGGAACTTTAAGCCTTTCTCAATTTACTTCTGTCAAGCTCCTGACCAGGGAAAAGTTTGAATCATAAAATCAAAGCAAGTACATGGTAAATATCAATCAATCAATCAATCATCAAACACATATGTGACTATATATGGATTTTTTGCTTATGCTGAGTACATTATTTATGTGAAATTTTACCCAAAGCACGTGGAATATACTTGTATATGTGTATAGATAGCAATCAAAATCTATAATTATAAATGTAAATAAAATAAATTTTGATTCAAAATTGTATGTGTAATTCGTAGACACCAAAAGTTTTCCTTCTATTTTAGCATGTGTAATGATCAAACAAACCTCTGGAATTAAACTTCCAGAGTCTAATTCCTGACTCTACCACTTATGGATTGGGCTTAGGGCAAGATATTTAAATGCTTTTCTCATGGGTAAAATTAAAATAATAATAGTGCCTACCTCCCAGAATTATAAAAATTTAATGAAATAATGCTTAAAATTGATAAATTCACTATTACTATTCCAAAAACAGAATTTATTGAAGAGTTTTAGAAGAGCTAGCTTAGAAAGCTTTAATTCCATTCCGTTCATGAATATATATCATGATAGTCACCAAAACTGAACTTGGTTCTTTCGACTCATTCCAATCAAAAATAATTTACATTGGTCCTCAAGGAAGTCAGTATTTTTATACAGGTTCAGTCAGATCTTAATAATGTCATTATAGCATCTGGTTCTATCTTTAGCTCATATTGACACCCTTTTTGCTCATTTTGTTTATGTGAACAATTAATTACACTGAATTAGAAATATAAAATACATAAATGTAGAGTTAATGTGTTTTAATAGTTATGCAATATCAATATGTGCTTTTCAAGCTGCTTTTGTTGCTTTCATTTTTAAAATTTTACTTTCTTTTAATTTCTAGGACTGTTCTTACATGTTGGTGTGCTGGTTGGTAGCTTCATGATTTTCCTGTCTTCTAGTCTTTCACTAGGGCTTGGGAAAAGATTAAGTTTTCTATAATTTAAATGAAATGTCAGCTCTTGCTATTAGGGTCTGTGAAAAGCAGAGTAAGAGTCATCTTGGGCAAAGATTAGACAGCAAGCAGTCAAAGTGGGGAAATGTAGACACAGCCATTGCAAACACTGCCAAGTATCTGGGCTACACGGAGATAGTTTGTGTGGCAAGTAGAGCTGAGAGGTGCTCGATTTAAGCAAGGATTTGGGCTATGTTGCTTCATGCACAGGAAAGAAGAAGGGCCTGAGCATCTGGAATGTGACAGAGAGATGGGCCACGTGCCATAGGGAGATCTGACCTCATTACAGCTAGAACGAAAGGCCGAACATTTTGGAAAGTCTTTTGAGAGTTTTCCTTCCCCTTCCTACTAAGTCCCTGAGCTAATAATCTATCTCTTATTTGCTGCAATCTCATGGAAGGACAACTACACTGTATTTCCAACTCTGCAGTGGCAGAGTTGTTCAGCTATGTAGTCATCATCATTGCCGTTGTTCTGTCTCCACTTTTCCTCTCATGAACACTCTGTTAGGGTCTTCAAGCCTCACTAACCCTTTGAGCTAAAACTGTAACATCTCTGTGATCTCACTGTTCTTTCCTAGGCAGGGCTTTCTAAAGTTCCTTTCTTCAAAATTTACCCAGCCCATGTTCCATTTCTCCTGAGTTTGTTGTCTGTAAAATGATTCTTCCAGTTAGATATTCAGTCAATTGGCCCATCACCCACCCATTTATTCAACAGAGCATAATACTATGGGACCTCTCAAGTGCTGGAGATAGAGAACAAGATAGATCCCTGCTGTTATGGGGTTACATTCCACTAATAGGACAATATAAGAAAGAGAGCAAAAGGCCCCCGCTTAGCTTGAGTGGTCAGAAGGCCCCACTGAGATGGAGTATTAATTTGCTAGGGCTGCCATACTAAAGAAACACAGCCTGGGTGGCTTAAAAAACAGAAATGTATTTTCTCATAATTCTGGAGGCTAGAAATCTGAAATCAAGGCATCAACACAGTTGGTTTCTTCTTAGATTTCTCTCTTTGACTTATAGATGGGCATTATCTCCCTGTGTCTTCACATTGTCATCTTTCTATGAGTGTCTGTGTCCTAATCTCCTCTTCTTATAAGGACACCAGTCACTTTGGATTAAGGTCCACCCTAATGACTTCATTTTAATTTAATTAGCTCTTTAAAGACCCTAGCTCCAAATGCAGTCACTGTTAAGAACTGAATTTTGCCCCCCCCACCCCAAATTCATATGTTGAAGCCCAAATCCCCAATGTAATTGTATTTGGAGAATGAGCCCTTAGGGACATAATTAAGATTAAGTGAGAACATAAAGGTAGGTCCCTAATCCAATGTAACCTGTGTCTTATAAGAAGAGGAAGAGACACAGGATATGCACATACAAAAGAAAGGTTATATTAGGACATGGCAAGAGAGTGGCTTTTTGCAAGTCCAGAAGAAAGACCTCAAGAGAAACTCAATCTACTTATACCTTGATCTGGGATTTCCATCCTCCAGAATCATGAAAAAATAAATTTTTATTGTTTAAACCACCCCATATATGGCACTTTAGCAGCCTTACCAGACTAAGACAGTAACATTCTGAGGTTCTAGAAGTTAAGACTTCAACATATGAATTTATGGGGGGCACAATTCAGTCCATAACAGGTGGTTACCTATGAGCCAAGGCTAATGAAGAGGCAAAGCCAGTCTTTAGAGAATTCCAAGGAAAGTGAACCAAGTAGTGCACAAATGTTCTTAAGGCAGAATGAGCTCACCCAAAGAAAGGATGGCCCATCCAGAAATCCAGTGTGCCTCAAACAAAATAAGTGAGGCAGAGAGTGGTAGGTGGCAAGGTCAAATATGGGAGACAAGGTCAGATCATGTAGGACTGTGTAGGACCTGACAAGGAGTTTGGATCTCATTGAAGTGGTGGCAAACTTGGATGGTTTTCAACAAAGGAGTGAAATGATATGATTTTACTCATTTTAAAATATCATCTTCTTGATGTATAGGTATAGAATGGCTTGCAAATGGGCTAAAATAGAACTACCAAGAAGAGTTAGGAGGGAATTGATCTAAATCACTGATAATGGACTAGAAGAAAGTGATAGAGACAAAACGAAGTAGACACACTTAAGATATCTTTTGATGGAAGAGCTCTGAAAAATTGCTGCTAGATTAGATATTGTGGATGAAGGAAATTGTGTTAACAGGTGATATGTAGGTTTTGGCTTGGGCAATTGGGTCAATAGTAGGGGTATTTTACTGTGATGAGGAGAACTGAGAGGGAATAAATTTGATCAAAAGGGTGGAAGATGAAAATTGGTATTCAGCTTGGTAAGAGAAATAGTGTAAATATTCCTTAGTGACTCAGCTTACCAAACCACATGGGTTTTTTGTTGTTTTTTTCTTAACAAACAACTACTTCTTGAAATATGAGACTCATTATTGATGACCATCTTTGATAAATCTTATCTAGGTCCATATTTCATTTAATTTTTTTTCTCTTATTTCCCTTATTTCATGATATGCACAGTCTTCTGGTCATTCTCCAAAAACCCAGTTCCCATATGAAACTTTGTTCCTGTGGAAAAGTCAGTTTGGGATCACATTGTTCAAAATAAGCTTCCAGGAGTAGAAACTAGGTTTGTTTAGATAATTGCACTATATACATGAGCCATAATTGTATATGTAAAAATTAAACACACAGTGGTATCTTTCTACAGAATGCAATAGGCTTTAATAATATTTGATGTAAATTAACCATTTGAGGAACTAACAAGCTTTTAAAACTTCATTGCCTTAAAGCATAATATAAGATTGTTCCATTTATAAAAACTAGATGATGGTATTTACATATATATGTATGTGTATACACACACACACATATTTGCTTGTATCATCTGTTTCCAATTTTCTGTTACATTTTTCAGTAAGTTTTAATTTGAAGGAAAGTGGTTATAGGCACACTGAAGGAAGAGTAATCCTTTAAATTCCAGGAGAAGGACAAGGAGTCACTGAGGGTCCTAAAAAGGAAGTGACAGGTCAGATTCACATTTTAGATGAATTTGCTGTGTAGGGGGACAGTTGGGGAATGTAGGGAACATGGAAATACTGGCAGCAGGAAGGCCAATGAGAGAGCTGTCTCAGCAGTGTTGCACAGGGAGACAGAGCTTAAAAAGGCCTGGACTAGGGCAGGTGATAGAAGCATAGAGGAAGCAAACATTGAAAAAACATTTCTCAAGTAAAATTAGAAGCACCAGGTGGCCAACTGCCAAGTTTTTAGTTTTAGTGATGGGATATTAGAATATGCCACCAACCAAAGTAGAAAAATGATGAATAAGAAGATGTTAGAGGTGGAGATGGGAGTGAAAGAAATTAATTGTTTTTGAATAGGTTGAATTTGAGGTATTTGTGGATGTTCAAAGAGAAATGCTGTTAGAATCTCATGAAAGAGGTCAAGACTAAAAATATTCATTTGGGATCCACTAAATATAGTAGCAGATGAATCTAAAAGTGTGAGATTGCCAGGGAAGATCAAAGAAAGTTAGAAGATCACAGAGTCAAAGACAGTACCTGTGAAACCATCAACAATTAAGAGGAGGAAGAGAGAAAGAAAGAGTAAACCATCCGTCGGCTATTGCTTTGACACACATTTATAGCATGTATAGTACAGCTTATATAATATAGAAATTCAATTTAAAAATTCTCATAGCAAGAGATTTATAAACAAGGCTGGAGGGAGAAAGGCTTTGCAATCAATATAAAACCTGGAGATTCTGGAAATATGATTTGACAGAAATTGCTGTCATTCTCATGGAAATTTTATTTCATCTTATTTCTAGGATGAATGCTAATTAATATTAGTATAAATCTTATGTAGTTAGATTAAAAGCTAAACAAAACATACACATAAATATACACATACAAACACAAGCACACATCTTGCTGAAATAGTTTCAGCAAGCATCTAAAACTCTGCAACCGTGACTTGCCTTTATGACATTCATTATAGTCATTTTTAAAGTATGGTTCAGTGAAAAATTTCTCAAAGTGAGGTTCATAGACCTCTAGCAATCATCTAGAATACCAAGGAATCTGCCAATGGTCTTTAAGTTTCAGGAAAAGGATTAATAAATAAATTTTGCTAGCACATATTTAATAAATTTACATTGTGAGACTACAAAGCTTACAGAAATTAGCAAACATATTTAATAATCATAAGTTATTAAAATCTGTGCATAAACTTATGAAGATGATGCTGACCATTGTATCTTAGAAAATATGTATTTTCTCATCATTTGCATAATATATTTGTTAAGTTTTTATTTCTCTTGTCATTAGGTTTCTTTAAATTCTTGATTTCCAAAATGAGATTAATAATTCAAAATTGACTCATTGAAACATAAAATGTATTGATAAAATATCAATGTAAATATCCTAATTAATATAATAAGTATAATAGTAAATAGAACTCCAAGACACATATAAAATGTTTAATCTGCAAATATGACGATTTCATACACACATCCAGAAAATAAGACTGCACTGAGGAAAATAAGATAATAAATACCTGAAGATTCATAGTTTTGGTTCTGGTAGCTCAGGGAATTGTCTGCTATAAAGTTATGACAATTTGTGAAGTAAAGCTATCAAAGCTTCATGCCATTTTCAAAGAAAGCATAGTTAGTCTTTCAGCAAATTGATTAAAATTTTCAAGAAAGAGCATAAAATAATGCTCATGATTTGGAAATACTCTATAAAAAAACAAATGTATATTACTAATTTTGAAAAGTTTGTAAAACGAGTCACAAAGCTAGTAACAAATGATATATTTGAAAGAAATTATAAGAACTCATTATCATAAGTACAGCTAGGGGTGAAACTGCTCTAAGTTCTAGCTTGTGAGCTGAGGTTTGGTTCAGCACTGCTGGAGCACAATGAGAAGGGTCACCACAGAGGAACAGGCCTAGCACTCAGTTTCTAGGGGAGCTGGTTCTTCCCAATGGAAACTTTCTCATGAATCAAGACCCAGCAGTTGACACATGAGGAGGGGCAATAGGAACATGGACTATTGCTTGTACAGCCTCAAACAATAGCTGCTATTGTAAAGATTAAATGACAATATGTGTACAGTGATGTTAGCAAAAATGGAGGAATAGGGAACTCAAAAATCCTGTCCCTTCATATAAGTAGCAAATAAACTGACAAAAAAAGTCAGAATCAAATTTATCAAAGGTCTGAAAACTAATCAAAAGTTTACAGCAACCACACAAATACTTAAGCACAAAACAGCTAAATTTTGGTGTTAAAGGAAAATATTTTCCAATGACTAGCTGACAATCTAACAGATCAGAGGCTGCAGTAGCCATATACAACAAAGAAAATAGACTTCAGAAAAATTACTAAACAAACAACAACTACTCCAATAAGCAACAACAAAAGCCCTGGGAAGAAGAAAGAATTTGATTTCCAGAGTTATCTCATCATAATATTCAAAATGTCTAGTTTTCAACAAAAAATTATGAAGCATCAAAGAAACAAGAAAATATAGCCAACACACAGGAAACAAACAAATAATAGTATAGAATATAAAAAAATAAAAATTGATAGAAACTGTCCCTGAGGAAGCCTATACATTAGGCTTATCAAAGACCTTAAATCAACCTTAATATTCTCAATGCATGTTAAAAAAATCTAGAAAGAACTAAAAAAATATATGAGAATAATATCTCAGGAAATAAAGAATATCAATGAAGAGATAGAAATTATAAAAAGGAGCAGATAGATATTCTAAAGCTAAAAAGTACAATAACTTAAATAAAATTTTACCACCGGGGTTCAGTAGCAGCTTTCAGCAGGTAAAAGAAATAATCAGTGAACTTAAGTATAAGTAAATTGAGGTTATTCAGTCTGAGGAACAGAAAGACGAAAAAATAAAAGGAAATGTACAAGACCTAGGAAATAGATGGGACAACAACATATGCATAATGGATTTCCAGAGGATGAAAAGAGACAGGAGAAAAAACTGATAATATTTGAAGAATAATAACCAAAGGCTTTCCAGATTTGATGAAAAACATGAATCTACACATCCAAGAAACTCAGTGAATCCACGTAAGAGAAATTCAGGAGATCCACATTAATACACATGTAACCAAACCATCAAAAGCCAAACATAATGAGAGAATCCTGAAGTTAGCAAGAAAGAAGAGAGTCTTCATATACAAGAGATCCTCAATGAGATTAATAGCTGATTTTTAAACAGAAACCACGGAGACTAGAAAGCAGTGGGATGACACAGTCAAGCCCTAAAAGAAAAATCTATCAATCAAGAATTCTATGTCCAAGAAAACTATACATTAAAAAAGGAGAAATTAAGACATTCCCAGCTAAACAAAACCTGAGAGAGTTCACCACTGATTGACCTTCTCTACAAGAAATGCTAAAGTAAGTCCTTCAGGCTGAAAAGAAGGGACACTGGATAGTGTCCTTTCGCTACGAAAGGACATACCTAAATCCACATGAAGAAATAAAAGTAATGGTAACTACACAGATAAATGTAAATGTCAGTTAATGTATTTTTTGTTTGTAATTCCTCTTTTATTCCCATATGATTTAAAAGACAAATAAAACAATAATTATAAATCTGTGTTGATGGGCAAATAATGTATAAATAAATACTCTATGATAATAAAAACAAAAAGGAGGAGGAGGTATATAGAAGCAAAGATTTTGTATTCTATTGACCCTAAATTCAATTATTTATTAATTTGATCCAGATTTTTATAAATTAAGATGTTAATTATAATCCACAGGGAAATCACTAAGGAGATAACTAAAAAAACATATAGTAAAGAAACAAAAAGGAAATAGAAGTATATGCTAGAAAAAATCAATACATCAATTAACCACAATAGAAAGCTGTATTGGAGTAGGTAAGGAACAGCAACAACAAAAACAAAAAGATATAACATAGACAAAATAAATTGCAAAATTACAGAAATATTTCTTCCTTGTTAGTAAGTATATGAAATATAAATGGATTAAACTCTTCAATTGAAACACAGAGATAGGTAGAATGAATTTTTAAAAACATGATTCAAGTATGTACTGTCCACTAGAGATTTAGTTTAGTTGCAAAATCACAAATATATTGAAAGTAAAAAAAAAAAATGAAAAAAAAAGATTGCATGAAAACAGGACAAAAAGAAAGCTGGAATGGCTAAACTTATGTAAGACAAGGAGGCTGTAAGACAAAAATTGTTACAAGAAACAAAAACCACATTATATGATAATAAAGTGATCAATTCATTAAGAAGATATAACAATATCTTATAAACATATATGCACCTAACAACAGAGCCCCAAATTATATGAAGCAAAAATAGCAAAAAAATTTACCCATTATAAAACTGAAGGGAGCAATAGAAAGTTCAACAACAATAATAACAGTCTTAAATACTCCACTTTCAATAATGGATAGACAATTAACAGAAAACAGATAGGTAGATAAGGAAATAGAAGATTTGAACAACACTGTAAACCAATTAAACATATATAGAAGATGTCATCCAATAACAGCAGATTACAAAATCTTTTCAAGTGCACTTGGAACATTCTCTAGCAAAGAACATATATCAGGCCACAAAAGAAGTCTTAATAAATTTAAAACAATTGAAATCATGTATACTATCTTCCCTGATTCCAATGGAATAACATTAAAAATCAATAACAAATGGAAACCTGAAAAAATCATAAATATGTGAAAATTAAACATAATCTTGAACAATCAATGAGTCAAAGAAACAATCAAAAGTGAAGTTTGAAAACACTTGCAATGAATGGATATAGAAACACAACATACCAAGACTTATGGGACGCAGTAAAAGCAGCAATAGAGGAAAATTCATAGCAGTAAACACTTGCAGTAAAAAAAGGAAAAAAAATCAAAAATTTTAAAGTGTTACTTTTCACCTTACAGAACTATAAAAAGAATTTCAAATTAAATCCAAAGCAAGAAGAGGGAAAGATATAAGAATAGAGTGAAAATAAATGAAATAATAGAAAATAAGAGAAAAGTCAATAAAATCAAGTATTGGTTCTGCGAAAACATCAATAAAACTGATAAACCTTTAACTAGATTAGTCATGGAAAAAAAAGAGAAGACTTAAATTACTAAAACAAAAAATGAAAGTAAGAGCATTAATGCCGAACTTACAGAAATAAAAGGAATATAAAGCAATCCTATAAACAATTGTATGAGAACAAATTAGATAATTTAGATGAAATGGGAAAATTCCTAGAGACACAAACTATTAAAATGACTCAAGAAGAAATAGAAAATCTGAATAGGCCTATAACAAGTGACAAGATTGAATTAATAACAAAAGCCCCTGCAATGAAAAGAGCCAGGACCCAATAGAGCAATTGGTAAATTCTTCAAAACATTTAAAGAATAATTAATACCAATCCTTCTCAAATGCTTCCCAAAAAAGTAGAAGAGGAGCAAAAACTTCCCAATTCATTCGATGAGCCAAAGCCACAGACATTACCAGAAAAGAAATTATAGACCAATATCTCTTATGAATGTAAATTCAAATATCTTCATCAATATGATAGCAAACCAAATCCAGCAACACACTAAAAGGATTATTCACTGTGACCAAGTGGCATTTATTACAGGAATGCAAATGTTTCAACCTATGAAAACCAGTCAGAGAAATATACCAAATTTAGAACAAATTAAAAAAAGTGATCTCAACTGACACACAAAAAAGCATTTGACAAAATCCAACACTCTTTTATGGTAAAAGACGTTTAGAAAACTAGGAAGAGAAGGGAACTTCCTCAACATGATAAAGAGAAATTATGAAAAATCCACAGCAAACATTACACTTAATGGTGAAAGACTGAATGCTTTTCCCAATGATCAGGAGCAAAACAAGGATGTCCTTTCTTGCCCCTTCTACTCAACATTGTACTAGAAGTTCTAGCCAGAAAAATTAGTAAAGAAAGAAAAAAAGGAATCCATATTTCTATGTTAGCAAGGAAAAAATAAAACTATCTCTATATGCAGATCAGATGATTTTATATGAAGAGAATTTTAAAGAATTCATGAAAAACTTATTAGAGTTAATGAAGAAATTCAACAAAGTGGCAGAATACAAGATTAATATAAAAAGATCAATGTATTTCCATACATTGGCCATGAATAACCCAAAAATAAAATTAAGAAAATAATTTCATCTATAATAGCATCAAAGAGCATAAAATAGGAATAAATGTAACCATGAATGTGCAAGATTTTTACAATGAAAACTACAACATATTGCTGAAAAAAATTAAAGACATAAATAAATAGAAAAACATCTCATGCTTGTGGATTGGAAGACTTAATATTATTAAGATAGCAATACTTTCACAGTGACTTATAGATTAAATGCAATCCCTAACAAAATTCCAAAGACAATTTTTTAAAAAATGTACAAGCTGATCCAAAATTCATATGGAAGTATGAGAGACCACAAAGAGCCAGAGTAATCTTGAAAAAGAAGAACATGAAAGACTCACAATTCCCAATTTCAAAGCTTACTGCAAAGCTAAAGTAATCAAAACAATGTGGCACTGGCATAGGATATAATAGATCAATGGGACATAATTATGAGTCTAGAAATAAGTCCATATATCTGTTGTCAATTAATTATCAAAAGGCTGTCAAGACCATTCAATGAGGAAATCATAGTCATTTCAACAAATGATGCTTGGACAACTGAATAAACATATGCAAAAGATTGCCTTTCATACCCCATATACAGAAATTAACTCTAAAGGATCAAAAGTCTAAATGAAAATGTAAGAGCTATGACTATAAAACTCATATAAAAGAATATAGAAATAAATCTTCATGATATTGGATTTTGACAATGAATTCTTAAATATGATGCCAAAAGCATAAGAAACAAAAGAAAAAAATTGATAAATTGGATTTCATTCAGATTAAAAACTTTTGTACATCAAAGGACACAAACAAGAAAGTGAAACGATGACCCACAGAATTAAGAAATATATTTTTAACTCACATATCTGATAAGAGCCTAGTATCCAGAGTATATAAATATTTCTTCAACTCAACAATGACAAGACAAACAACCTGATTAAAAAATCGGCAAAGGAATTAAATAGACATTTCTCCAAAGAAGAGATGCAAATGGCCAGTAAGAATATGAAAGGATATTCAACATTATTGTCATTACGGAAATGAACATCAAAACCACAATGTGATATATACCTATTAGGATGACTATTTTAAAAAAATCAATCAAAACAAAATGTAAAACCAAAATATTAATAACAAGTGTTAAGATGAGGAGAAATTGAAACCCTCATACAATATTGGTGGGAATTTAAAATGGAACACTTGCTTTGGAAAGCAGTTTGGTGATTCCTTATAAAGTTAAACATAGAATTACCATATGACCCATAAGTTTTACCCCTAGGTATATATCCAAGAGAAATAAAAATATATGTCCAAATAAATACTTGCACACAACTGTTCTAGCAGCATTATTTATAATAGTTGAAAAGAGAAACAACCCAAATGTCCTTCAACTGATGAATGGATAAACAAAGTGTGGTTATCTATAAAATGCAATATTATTTGACCATAAAAATGAAGTAATGATACATGCACAATATGGATAAACCTTAAAAACATTATATTAAGTGAAAGAAGCCAGACACAAAAGGCCATATATCATGTGAACTCCCTTTAATGAGATGCCCAAAATAGACAAATCCACAAAGACAGAAAGCAGATTAGTGGTTTCCAGAGGCTGGAAGAAGAGGAAATGAGGAGTGATGGCTTAGTGAGTACAGGGCTTCTTTTCAGGGCAATAACAATATTCTGGAATTAGATAGTTGCGATGGTTGCACAGCATTATGAATGTCCTAAAAGCCACTGAATTGTACACTGTAAAATGGTTTAAATGATGAATTTTATGTTATGTGAATTTTACTTCAATCAAAAGGTAAAAAAAAAAAGAATAAAGAAACCAGTGGCAAAATCTCTATCAAATTAACTCGTTTATGTAAATGAACTGCAGATGTATAAAAGGGTAATTTTCTTGTGTCAAGCATATATGTTGCGTTACACTTGGATTTAATCATAAATGTATACTATATAAATCAAGTTTCAATGTATGTATGGAACATAAATAGTGAGGGAGAATGCTTGTTCATTTTGCTTTTATCAATGAAAATTCATGCTTCAAGAGAAGAGAAGGTACTTTATGGTTAGTTAACACCTATTTTGTGGTCTGTGATATGAAGAATACTGGGTTTGAATTGTAGCTCTTGTCAACTGTGTGGTAGAACACAAGTAAATTAAAGGCTCTAGGCTCTTGCTAATCCAAGTGTGGTCTGTGGCAGAGAAGCACCATCAAGCACCACCTAGGAGACCCTTGGACTCCACCTTATACTTGCTTGAGTCAGAATTCACATTTTAACAGGATCTCCAGGTAATTTACATGCACGTAAAACTTTGAGAAACACTGTTGTATGTCAATGTTCCTCATTGTTAACATGAAAAAGCTAAGCTTTAAACCCAAGTTTTTTTATTGTAGAGTTAGTATTTTTCTACCACATTTAATATACCCTCTTGACAGGCTAACATGAGACAATCTACCCTTACATCTCTCCCCTCATCAACCATCTTTCTCAAATACATTTAATAGAAGGTAATGCCTAAGAAGTAATAAGAAATTGCCACTTAGTTCTAAATAATTTCTACACATGTGCTAGAGATGTGTCTTCAACCAGATGAAATTAGAGTTCAGGAAAAAGCTTTAATCTTAGACTAAAGCTTATTTGCTTTACTGTATATGTGTATTTAGATGTGTCATAATTTGTTACTAATTCCTCTATTTATATCTATTTGAGCTATCTTCATTTCTTCTATAATCTCTCACTAGTTAAGAAATATTCATTAAAACAACATGTAAAATTTCTTCTCTGTTATTTATAATAAATTTTATCATCACAGACTATACAACTGAATTACATCCAAACTTCGTTTTCTTTCCTAGACATCATCTCAATGTACTATTCACCTTTTTAATTCCATTTTCTGACTTTTTATATATTCTCTTTCTTTTTCTTTTTCTCCCTTTTCCTTGGCTCTACCAAATGCTATAGTTTCATTATACTGTTTGATATTTTTAAAAGCT